>NC_089651.1:37057200-37077200 GCF_037042795.1 Molothrus aeneus | reverse complement strand
GTCTGGCCAAAGAGAAGGGCTGGGGATAACATCGACAGGATAAGCAAATACCTCCTTTTAAACTGCAGGTAGTTTTCGTCACTCTGCAAAGGTGTGGAATGAGTAGACTGCAGGTTAAAGACATTTCCTTTTATATAATGTACTTAAAGATTGTTCAAAATTTTACTCCTTTTTGTTCACTATGGGTAAGGTTTCTGATTTCTCCTTTCTCTTATTACATCTTGTTTTCACAGCTTTTGGCTGGCAAACAGATACCAACAGTGATATCCACAGGCAGGGAACAAGCTGCAAGGCTGCATCTCAATGGTAAATCCCTGCCAATTATGTTAAAACTAATTATAAATCTCTTTCCTGTAAAATCATAACCCTAGCTGAAAATAATCCACATCCCAAATAGAACATGGGCTACATTTTAAAATAGACTTGTCCCCAAGGTTAATGTTTCGGTTGCACATATTCTCAGAAAATAAATAGCTCAGTTGCAGCAAGTAGTTTTAGTTTGGTTCATTCTAAATTCACACACCTTTACAAAAATCATCAGTGAAAACAAGATAGTTCAGTTTTAGTACTAAATCACACTCCACGCTGTATTGCGCTTTCAGGAGCTACATCAATCTGCAGTAACTATTTCATTCATCTGGTATTGTTACAGAGTGTAAATCAGGATTCATAAATGATCAGTTTGTATCCTTTGGGAGGGAGGGATTACATGTAAATAATCCCTTTAATGTACGCATCGCCTCTAAGCATTTCACACAGCAATAAATTGGTAAACTGAATTTGAGCAATTAAGAAATTAAATGAAACTAATAGAATGTGTATTTTAATATTTCTTGGCGGTTATTTGGGGATTAGTGAATATAAAAGCAGCCACTCTCCTTCTGTGTGAGGGTAAACTGCAGCACTTTGATAAACTCTATCTGTCAGCTTTTCACTACTGTATTTCAGTCACAACTCCTCTTTCGAAATTCTTCAATATACCTTTCATTCCACAGCTGTATTGTTAACTGCATTAAACTATGAAGTCTAAGTACTCATTTCAATAGAAGTAATCACAGATCCCATAGTGAATGGAAACAAGACAAACTATCCCAGAACATGCTACTTACAAAATGATTAACACAAAATGTTTGAGGCAGGAAAGGCATCGTGACAACCAGAGTTTTGCTTCAGTCCTCTCCACTCCACATCCACCTGCTCCCACCTCCCCAGAAAACAACTATGGTTCAAGGGCAGCCTGAGCAGAAATGGACTGAGAGCAATATGCACAGGAAGAAATTGCTTCAATAGAAGAAACACAGAAAAATATGGGCTTTATAGGGCAGGACATTTATCAGACAGAGACCTTGGATATCTTTCCTTGTCTTCAGGAAGCAACCAAGAGACTCTGATCTGAGAAGCTAATGGTCAAGGAAAGTAAGGGAAATTCCAGCACACTATCTGTTAAATAAGAAGCAATGGCAAGGTTTATGAACACTGTTACCGAGCCCATGCGAACAGAATTCTAGATGTTCAATTTGGAATTTTACATACATTCTCTAAGAATAAACTAAAAAAAAAAGAGAATTTATTTTTCTGAATAACATTGTCATTATCCATTTATTCATTTTTCTTACAAGATACTGCAAATAAATCTGTTTGTTAGCTTATGGACAGGTTAACTACAGCAGTGCTGTGAACATGAAAGATCAAAAATAAAGCAATTATATTTTCCTTCTATGCATAAGGTTATAAGAAGAGCTGTGATCTAATTTATTATTTCTTCCAATCTTTAGCTGAAATTGAGAACATTCAAAATTATACTATGACCTAGTTATACTATGGACTAATGTGGTAATAACAACAGAAATCCCTAAGAAAATAATTTCAGCCTCAGATGACAAAAATGGAGAGAAACCATGAACAACATATTACTCATAAGCCGCAGTTTAATAGCATACTTCATTTCAGCCTGTAGCCTAAAAGTTACAGGCTCTAAAAGGAAATACTAGACCTTCAGAAGATTCTATATAATTGCACAGTTCAGGTCTTCTCATTAGCCAAGCTACTCTTCTTGAGATTTACAGCTCTGAATGTAACAAAATCTTTGTCACATGGTGCATGTAGGATTTTCACCCTTCAAATTAATTTCTTTTTCTCACTGGAAACTAATTCAGTAGCACCCACTGAGTTTTAGGCTTCCATTTGCTGCTGGGAGAGCAGCCTTTTCAGGGCCTTACAGCCCAACAAAACACTAAGTATTGTCTGATGTTAAATGTGTGCTGCACTTTCCTCAAGGTAAATGGGATGCAAATGAATGTTTGGTTGTTTTATTTAATATGGATGATCTCATGCACCTTTGAACTGTTCTGCTGCCAGCTGCCACTTACCACTAACAGAGAAGTAAAATTTATAGGATATGCACTGGGTCATTTTAAACTAATCTCCACAAAAAGAAAATAGTTCATTGGGAGTAAAAAAAAGTCTGATAATGCCACCTCTGCAAGTTGCTTTGATGGGTGTAAGAAAGTCGGAGAAAAGCCCAAGTACTCTGGCTGGCAGTGCAGCCACACAGCTTCTACTTTACTTCCATAATCATTTTTAAAAACACAGCAAAATGAACAGCGCTTGTGCTCCTATCATAATGTACAACCTCTCGGTACCTCATGTACAATAATACCTCCATGAAAATCAAGCTGCATTGCTTCTGCTTCTTTGTACAACACTTTGCATGACTAAGAGCAGCAAGTGACAAGGTTGCCCAGTTAACTGAGATTGATTATTGTTGCTTCAGCACATCCATAATCATGATGCATGCAGCATGGAGAGATGGAATTATTTTCATACACTGCCCTGATTGGTAGAAAAAGCCTTCTTTTCTAACTGAACTGAAAATGTATAGAATGCATGCAATATGCTCTAGAGGAATGGGTACTGTGGTAGCTGCCAAAAGGTCTCATGCCCTGCATGCCTCTGAGCAAGGTGAGTCCTGCATGCTGACTGCATTTGCCACTCTTCAGTCACTGTGGTCATCACTATAAAGAACATAAATTTACCAGTTGTTACCACTGCAGTATCTGAGATACTACTGTTTTACTATGAACAATAGTGAGAATCCAAAAGAAGCACAAGAAATGAGTGTGGTACATGGTGAAAAGTACAGCAATTGTAGGTCTGGATTTTATTTCAGTAACATTAGTTTTACAGCTGGTTAACTGTACTGACTTCAAAAGAATTGCTGCAGATTGTTACTAATGAAGTGACTATAGAGTGTGAACCTCTGTATCTGCTCACAGCAACAGGAAACTGAAGATTCTTTAGCAGAAAAATGGGTTAGCACATTTTTTTTTCTTTTCTTTTTCAGCATATATTTTTAAAGCCATTTCCAAAAATCTCAGAGGACTTAACATTTTAAAGAAGTCACTGTTATGCCATAAAATTCTGGAAGTTATAAAAATATCTAAGACACTGGCACTTCATATTTGGCAACTTCACTGTTTAGTGAATAGCAGAACTGTTCTAAAGTTCAGGTGACTTTTCAAAATCAGAATTTTGGGAGGATGCGATTCCTGGGAAACAAGGAAGAATTTCCCTTTTTCAACAGACATATCAATAGCCTTTGCTATTCTTCCTCACTGAGCAATGCAGTCTGTGGCTAGACAACAACAAAAGTTAGTGCTAGTAAATCTCATTTGATCAAATGGATCAAACAGTACTTTGTGGAAATGAACAGTGCACTTCAAACTCCTTAATGATTAAAGAGTGATTTATTAAATATTTTTAAGGTGAAATATGGTTACAAATAGCTCGGTAATAGAAAAAAGCAGTAATATATCGATGCCATAATGAATTTTCTATATTAGGATTAACACACCAACTGCAGATAGTTAAATAAGCATTTAAATTATTAATTTTCTCATTATTTCATGTTTCTTGAGACACTAAGCCCAACACAAAAGATTAGAGATGAAATATGAAACACAATATGAAAATCACCACACTGTACTACAATTTATAAAATAATATATCAAGAAGAAAGTGAAATACAATGTAATGTGGTATCAACATTAGAATTGGTTTTCCTCTGGACTAATGGGTATGATACCTCTCTCTTCATAACTTTTACAGATCACAAGACTTCTGAATATTGAACTGCTTGGGCAGAAATGCTATGTTCTTTCCCAATCCATCTTACTTTCAATTTTAATTCACATATCTCAAGGACAGAAACTGAAAAACCTTCTGGATAAAGTTATGTGTATGCTAGTAGAAAGAGGAGAAAGAAAAACTTATCTTCAATACTGAATCAAATAGAATAAAAAAAGACTTTCAATTACTGTACACACGTGTATATACACACAGCAGTATGTAACTCATTTAGCTTAGGTTACAAAAAAAAATTCCATGAAATAACAGCAATTTTCATTAAACTGTTGATATCAGTGGAGGCACTTTCAATTTAATTCAATGTGGGAATATAGAACGAGATTCAAATTACCCTTTCAGGAAACAAGTAAAGTTTTTGCAGTGTCTCCCCAAAGGCCAGGGTCAACTTTTCAAAAGCAGCCTTTGATTCTGGATGCTCAGCCTGAGACAGCTCTTTGGAAAATTTTGCCATGGATATAAAATCCTTAATACCTTTATGTTAGGCAGCTATCAGCTAGAGAGTTTTCCTGTTGGGACAGGGTGGGGGGCTTGTAGCCTTCTGCAGCTGATACCAAGTGGCACCTACTCTGTCAGGAGCAAGTATATTCAAGGCAGCTAACACTAGCACCGGGTATTAAACAGGCATCTTTGGACACCTGCTTTTGCTCAATTCAGGTCCCATTTTCTTTCATACCTTTGGTTTTATTTTCTCTTCATCTTGTACAGAGATTGCCCATGGCAGTTCTCTGTAACGCTATATAACCTAAGAATGAAGGAATTAAAGGTCTTTGTACAAGCCTCTATGACCCTGTGCCAGCCAGTCAGGGACAGGAGCCCTTCCATGGACTAAGAAACTTGCAGTCTGAATCCTGACTAAGACCACGGTGGTGTGGAAGGGAGCCTCTAAATTAAGTCACTCCTCTAACTTCTGCCTTTAAGACTTTATCAGAATGCATTTGACTAGGTATATAGTAGGAAATTGGGGTACTGGCTCAAAGATCAAATTTCACACCTTTCTCAAACTTTTTCTAAAACATATTTGCATTTTACAAAATTGAGTAACAAAAGAAAATATTCTACTCTTCGGAAAAGAGGAGAGATTTCTCATTCACTTTTCCATAAAGACTGTGGAAAATATCCCCAGAACCTCTCCTTTGTTTAAATGATTTTTTCTTGTGTTTCAAGCCAGCCCGTCTCTTTCTCAAGGCAGTCATAGGTCTTTACTTCCATCTCCAAATTCTCTCCCTTTCCTTCAGTCTCTTTTTGTGTCCCTCTGGAAAATTCCATCTATTTTTATTGCTACTCAGAACTGGAGGTCATTTCAAGTTTGTAAGATACAAAACCCTTACATTACTACATTCAGATTTAGGAGCTGAAAGGTGAGAGCAAAACATAGCTGCCAAGATATTTAGCTTCAGTTTTATAAACTGTAAGGAAGACAGGAAAATAGGAGCACAGAGAAAAGCAAAGCAGGAAGTTGCAGAGAAAGGCAAGAGTTATACATGATGCAGACAGATACCGTCTCCAAATAATTGCCTTCCTCTTAAAAGTGATTAGTCATATTGATGACTTAGAGTAATACTTTCCACAGTCAGATTATTTCAGGATTCACAAATGTGTTGGTGGAGGGGGACATGCTGATGGTTTTGGTGTCTACAGCTGCTTTTGTGCTATTCCTTCTATGTTAAATTAGCCATTAGCCACATATCTAGACCCTAAACATATAGCAGAAAAATGCTGGGTTGTGTCTTTTTAAAGCTTTCAATTGGTTTACATTTGTCCTGGGTCAGAAATGTTCCATTCTGTGAGTACTTGAAGATCTATATGACCAATGGAATGGAGTATATTGGGGTGTCCTCTGAGTATCCTGTATCCTCCCACACTAAGGATGAACCTCACAACTCGTATGCCACTCCTTCCAATCACAACATTAACATTACATCACGAAAACTGACATTAACATTTTATGACCCTCGCTTTGGCACTTCACTTTGGCAAGGCACACTGATGTTATAACGGATTTCAAACTTGATACCAGACTTACTACAGTATTAGCCCATTCTCAGCAGTCAGTGAGCCTTTTTCAAACATCCTGGGGTATCCTTTTCTCATGATGTTTCTTGTCCTCAGCTACAGTTGCAATATTTGGTAGTGGAGATCACCTGTTAGCTTCTGCTGTGGAATAAATTTCCTTCTTCCTGCACAAAAAATCCATTATTCTTGAAGAAGGCGTAAATCTAGCTTAGTACTCCATTTGTTTTCCAGCAGCAAAATGAATGATCTTGTTTCAATTACATTTACAGTAAAAAACATAGCATTTACAGTATTTGAGTACAGTGACTTTGGCTGTTTTATTTATGAATATTGATTTCTGCATAAGGATACCATTTCTGCTTTACTCTTACTTTTTTGGTGAATGAGCACACTAATATTGGCTCTTAGGTGAGTCACAGCAGGTACTGCATAAAATACTGCTGAGACTGTAAGAAAACTCTCGTCATACTATTTAGCAACACAATGCCAACAAGGATGAGAATAGAATATTTCTCTCTGGGTGTTAGTTCTTACATATATTGATGTCTACAGAAGTTTTATTATCAGAAATCAGTGGCTTTCAACCAGAAATTTTAGCAGTAAGTGCTGGAGTTCTAAACTATTGTATGCAGTGAGAAAGTGGGGTTTTTTTGCATTACTTCAAATACTAAAACAACAGAAATGGCTACAGAGTAGCAGTATATCAGGTACCCCAACACTATACCTAAAAGAGGCATTCCTAGGGTAGATCTAATGTTTTGTTCCTGTGGTTTGGAGCTGCCAGTGAGATGCTAAGAACCATATGGACTGTCTTCTCTCTATTCATATCCGTCCAGAGACAGAGTGGAAATCACTGATCACACTTCAACTACCTCCTTGACCTCCAGCAGCCACAGCCTCAAGTTTCTCTTAAAAAACCTAACTAAACCAAAAACCCAAACAAAAACCCACCAGAAAATAAACAAATAACACCACCCACACAACTGTGGGGGTATTCATTTGATGAGTTTTACACATTCTAAGAAAAATGCTGCACTTAGTACTTTTCCAAATTGAATAGGATCAAGGTTAAATATGGAGATAAATAAAGTTACTTTTGTTTGAAGGAAAAAATGCTCAGGGGTAAATAGCCCAAAATCTCAAACTTAAAATACATAAATCAAGTAGAGATACAGATAGTCCAAGGTGCATAGATGGCTTTGACTTTATTGGAACAAAATAAAGAGATCCTTTCATATTCAAAGCAGTCTATAGACTAACTGGACTACTTGTATTCAAATACGACATCTATTAGGCATTCAGAAATAACTCAAACATTGCAGTGGATAGTGGGTCTTCATAATGGGATGGATTTTGCAGGGCATTAATTGTTTTATGATTAATTTTATGTTCATGTAGTGATGTATCAAAAATGCCCTGGGAAGAAAATATCTAGATTGAAATTAAATACATGGGCCTCAGTTTTGTCTTTTTTGCATTCCAGTTTGAACTGTCTGACTAGTTTAAAATGTATTTATGTATGTAACAAAAAATAAGAGTAAGAATTATCCAAGAGTATGTATATTCCCTTCCGTTCAAGTGATTGATTTCTGAAGCCAATTTAAGATTTAGCCTCATCATCAATGTAAATAAAGAAAGAAATAAACCTGATATTCCAAACTTTTGGAATAAGTTTTATCAAGTACTTTACAGATTGTGATAGCTTCGTTTGGTTGGATAAGAAAACAGTACATCCATCTTCAATTAAAGAATGGAGATCTGCAATATGACACAGTTGATTGCTTCCTATTAATGCTCAACTTTTAGAGATTCACACAATGACCTGGGAGCATGTATATTCTCCCAGCTCTGACATTTCTACTTGGCAGCCATATTATTTTATCAGCACAGTGTCAGCCAACGGCATGTGTGGCTTCAAATTTCATCCATTATCCACTCTATTATGTGTGCAGTATCTCACAGACCATTTAGAGAACTGACTTAACCCAGTGAGAAAAAAGCAAGGAAAGCTAAAAGCAACAAAGCATTAGTAAATATCTGCAGAAAGTCTAGGGGTGCTAGAAATGGCCCAGTCCACGCGGAGTTGGTGTGAGGCACATCCCTGATAGCTACATTGCTTCACTTAATTAATCTGGTTCCATATCTCATTTTCTAATTTCTATCAGCAAATATATGCTGACAACTAGTAACTTACCACACCCTTTCACTTAGCTTGAAAAATCTACTTCAAATCAAAATTACTACTAAAAAAAAGAAGAAAGCTTATCAAATGTAAAATTAGATTAAGAGTCAATCAAAATCCAACTGTGAATTTATCATCTCAATGAATTTCAATGAATGGTTTAAAATCTGTTGAAAATCTATTTGAAAATGAATATGTAATAATACAGGCATATCTCTTTTTCAAAGCTAGTATTGTCAGATGTATTCTGTGCATTATAATTCATGAACAGGGTAGATGACTATTTGAGAAGTATTAAAATGAGCTGACTTTTCAATACAAGTGTCTGGACAATAAGTTTTTGTATTCTTGGCCATTCAGAAATGTAGACAATTGTGCTAGAAAAATAATGTGTATTGTAATATTCATTGTACAGTAGTAGTATAGTAAGTGGCAATTCTGGACATTACAAGAGACACAAGGATTATTTTCTGTGATTGCACAGAGAATACTTGGATTTCTTGTGAAGCTTTTGCATTGGAAATGAGATTCATCAGTCTGAACAGGGCAGGGTTAGAGCCCTTAGCAACATGCTTATTTTGTAGAAGGTCACTCAATAATAACTTCCTCTGCCCTCCAAGCTTATTAAGACTGACTGGCATATATTAATGAAAACACCTGATTCTCCAACCATAAAACCCAGACAAAGACTTTATTTTAATATTAAGGAAGGAACCCTTAATTAGCAGGGTTTCAAAAATGTCAGCTTCTTCTATTAGCTGTTCTGGTCCATCAAAGCCATAATCCCTACTGTCAAATTTCATCACATGATAGACAGTTTGCTGGCTATCTTTTTTTTTCTTCTAACTGATCATACTGACTGAAGCTTTTTATTTTGCCATCACATTTAACAAGTTTGTATGCATTTCATTGTTACACTGCTGATTTTACTCCTTTTAAAGTCTGCCTGTGTCAGCTAAAAGAAGAAAAAATCTGGGGAAACATAAAGTATTACATATTGATACACAGACATATAATTAAAGACTTTTGGGGAGAGTTCTCATTCATAATATTGATTCTTTTCTAGGGCATGCAAATGTGCTTCCATGAAAACACGAATAAAAACCACCATTCACAGATGAATTTCCATTTCAGGCATGTTAAGAGAAGAAAAAAAAATACAAATGCTTGAAATATTGTGAAGACCTTTAGAGATGCATGTTCTTTAGAATTAACCCACCACACATCTTCATGCTGCATAAAATTTGTTCAAGTAGATATTGCTTGCACTGCCCTCCAAATGAGAGATCGCATCAAATTTTTCTGAAATAAACATACCAATTTAAAACGATTTATATTCTAGCTTCATTCAGCATTTCCGTGCTTGTTCAAATTTCACAGTCACAGGAATCTATTTTTTTGACTTAGAAGAAAGCAATAGAAGACTACTGTCCTGTCACAGAGTTCTAAATGTCCCATCTAAACTCTCTCAAACACGGTCTGTGGATTTGATAAAGGCAGCACATACCTATGTAGGTTTTTGCTTCTTTAACAAGAAAAGAAAAAATTATATAGAATTTGTAGGATGACATTTTACTTAGATGAAGTACACTACTATGGTCTTTCCACGGCTTTTTTTTTCTCCAAATACTTCCAATTAAATTTTTAGATTTATTTATTAATAATTTATGCAATGCTGCACATACAATAAATGATACAGTAAAAACGAGTCTTAGTATTGAAGTTATAACTGAGTCCAGGTAAGAAAAAAATTCCCAGTATTCAAGAAAAAAGAACTTTCTGAGTGGAAGAGTATGGGTAACATTAGCATTTTAACCTAAGAGAGAAACAGTCTGAAAAAGAAAGTAAGGGATGCTAGAGTTAACAGATGAGAGGTACAGCATCTGCCAAGAACTGGAGGCAGCATGAGAAGCACCAGAAAGCCAAAATCAGTGAAGGAAATTGAGGCAATCTGAGACATTGCAATCTGAGAATCTGTGAAGCAGAGTTGTCAGAAAAATAAAAATGTTGGGATACTTACAGGCATGTAAGAAAAAATCATAACAGTCACAGTTTACTGAGATTGAAGCAAAAAGTGAGACTGAGGTTGGAGGAAGAGGGGAAGATTACAGAACTGCAGGTAACCAAATGATTAAGAAAATGATAGAGATGAATAGACAAATTTTGGATGGCTTTGTACACAGGCTGTTATGGAAGGCATGGAGAGGTAAACATGATAGTAAATCTGGATAACAGGATGACAGTCAATTTTAAGTTGAGAGAGAAAGAAGAATGGTTAAGATTTGTTTATGGATGTACTTTAGCAGTTCTTGGCACTACTGAAGAGCAGAAAGGAAGGAGGAAGTTTTGTGGCCTGAGAGATGCACGTGGACTGTAAAGAGCCACAGGTTCTGAAGATAAAAAACACCTTTAGACCTCAGCGCTATTTTTTGTATCTTAAATGCTGCAACACCTAATACATTTAGGAAACAGTAGGCCAAAAGTTCTCTTCTGCTTCGATAGAGATATGACCAAGAAATGAAGGAGGTGTTTGAAACACAACTGCAAAGGTCAGTAACAATGACAGAAGCAATAGAAAAAAAAATAAATCCAAGACTCAGAATCATAGAGGCTGATGGAAATTTTTGGCAGAAATGAGAGGTAAATGGTGAAAATAGGGCTGAAGTCAGAGAAACATTAGCAGAACAGAGGGAAACGAAGAGCTAATAGAGGAGATAGAGAGGGAGAAATCTGAGATCTGACTGCTGAGAAGTGCAGAAACCAAGGAAGGAAGTGGTGTTTCTGAGGGAGAATGACAAATACAATGCAGAGAATAAGTCCAATAAAGGAAGAAAAGCAAAATATATTCTTTGCTAAAAGATAGTCTGTAAACTGATTCACTAACTACACCTTGGCCATGTAACTCAGATATTTAGTGAAAATATAACTTTCCTACCCCAGGAAAAGAATTCCAGTTCTTCACACTGTGGAATTCTTCCCATAGCTAATTACTGCATAAAGCTACAGGTGTTTATTGAAGATCCTTATACGAGTGTCTTTTTGAATGCTCTGTTAGACTTTACTGCTTCCTGAGTGCCTATATCTATTGCAAGTGACCAAGTGTGTTTTTGAGGTGAACTTACACCTAGACACTGCATTGATTTTAATGGGTTTAAGTGACTGTGAACATTTACTCATATGATTTCTCTTTCATTTAATTAATTTAATAATGTAATTCACTATTTAGAACAGAAGAGTTCCTTGACTTTTCAATGATACATCTACGGAGTGTAGCAACAGTGGATGGCAGCAAGATAACAAGGCCAACACATTAAGTTCAGTTCTCCCTCCAGCATCACTCACAATACCTACTAACTAAAAACCAGTTGAACAGGAAAGCTATATTAGTTTTAGACTCTGAACAATCTTTATCTTGCAAGGTATATGACCACAAACCTTAGTTTTGAAAGCAGATTTTTCCTAGAAATACATCCAATTAAAGTTTGTCAAAATATCTGTGAGTCACTTTTGGGATTCCACTGTAGAGTAAAACACAAAAAATATGGTCCCCACTTTCAAGCATTTTTACCAAGTAAGCATATATTTTAGGCTTTTCCCATTCTCTTATTCATTTTTTAAAAAAATTTTTTATATTAGATGGTTTCCTTGTTTTAATTTCTATTTATCTCCCACAGCTAATGCATGCCAGCATCTATCTTACACAACAAATCACAGTGAGGGTCTTTTTGTTACTTCGTTGAACAGTCCTGTTGTTCTGGCAGCACATGAGCTCTGTCAGGGTCCAGTGTCTATCTTGTACTGCTCCCATTCTGAATATGCAGTTGATTCCATGGGTATTGTATAAGAACACAGAACAAAGAGAGGGAGAAGGAAAAAAGAGCAAGAGAGGCTTTTGTGATTGTCAGGATTCAGATGTTATGTGTCTGGTAAGGCTATGATCTGGAAATGTCCAAGATCTGGTATGTCTTGCTAGCCATCACCATGCAGTCCTATAAAAATTGCATAGGACGGAAAGGCTCCAGGTACCTAACATACCAATAATTAAGAAATTCTCCAACACTTCTCTTTACAGCTGCCTTGGCAAAGAAATAATGTCAGACCTTGATTGCACTTTATGATATCCTCAATATTCTTTCTCATGGTGTTCAACATTTGGGCTACTTGTGCACATTCAGTTGACAGTTTCAGAGAACTATCCATAGTGCCTCCAAGACCTTTTTCCTGAGGTGTAACTAATGCTCTAGTTGAACATAGTTAATAGTAGTCTCTGCTATTCATGGAACCATCTCATCCAAGAACAAAATTACATTAAAAATGGTTTGTTATATTTTAGGTATGACAGCATCTTAAACCTCAGATGTTCTGTAGCCGTGCTTGTAATACCTGCTTGGGAAACTACGTGGTGTTGCCTTGCTGCTGAATTCCAGATGGTATACCACAACCTGGAACCTTCTGTGCTTGACTTGCTCTTCCTAAGCCTCCATTCAGCATTATGATAGCATTTTATTTTAAGTTGTTTTAAATCATACATGGGTGTGTAATATGCTTGTTCTATATCAGATGCAGCCAGAATGGTGCTTTTATGGACTGATGGTCCCTGAATACAGCAAGGGATAATGAGGCTTATGTGAGGAACAGAAAGGAGAAAAAGGTAAAAGAGCAGAAGGATAGCATAAGGATACAGGCAAATGAATATAATTGATTTTTTTCAGTCGCTACAATTTTGGGTGAGAAATTCTGGGGTGCCTTCTTTAGAGCAATGCCACTTTTATGGATCAGAATGGTCAGTTTTTCACTGACAGGCAAGAATTTCAAAGCTCTTCAGTTGGAAAAGAACGTTATAATCACTGACTGGAAATTCTGCCTGCTGGCAATGTAAGCTATTATTTTTGTATATAGTGTGCACGATTAATACTAGTGTATTTGGACCAATTTGTGCTGCAAATAAAGCTGTGGCCTTTCCTTGCCAAAAAGAGTGTAATTTTAAGCCATCAGGATTTGCATCTTGGGAAAGGATGGAAAATGAATATGCCAAAGATAAAAAGAAAAAAGTAAAGAAATGGTAAATCACTGAAAGTAAGAGAAAGGGAATGATGCTCAATGATAGTTCAGTATGACGTTTTGTTTCTTGCCTTTTCTCTTACCGTAGGAAAGAACTAAAGCAAGCTAAATGAGATCTCAATATAAATATCTAATTAGGCTTTTGCAGTCCAAAAACTGCCATAAACCACATTTTCCTATGTCTACAGTCTATACTCAAAATGTAATAAAATTCTTACATTTCAGACTTTACGGGAGTTTAGAAGTACAGATTGCATTGACTGGAGTGCATGGTATATAGCCCAAAAGATTAAATACATTGCTAAGGATATACAAATTTCCTATTTCCTTTTTCAAAGCTGGTTTACATTTTTATACTTCTCTGCAAAATGCTTTTTACTAAATTCTCCTGTAAGTGTTTTTACACATTGAACTGACTTTTCAAAAGAAAGTAGAAGCTTGGTGACAGAAGCTGTACAACACCTGTGCATGCCTACGTACGACTTAATTCTCTTTCCTACATGTAAGCCTCTCAATGGATTTTTTAAAGCACTTTGAAGCATTCAGACACAAATACTCAGAGTCTGCTATGGAGATGAGTTTGAGTATGAAAGAATCATCTGCATTGTTATCAATTAAATTGCCATCAGTACTGCAAGCACCTCTGGCAGGGTTCCAGGCTCCAGAGAGTTTGGATTGACTCACAGTACTAAAAATAAGGGTCAAATGGACTCTCACCTTTGCAGCACTGATAGAAGCCCTATATAAATCACTTGATATATAAATATTTATTTATTAACATTAAGCTAGTCAACAGCATGGTGTGGTCTGCACATATTTCATAAAGAAGATTGTTTACATTTTCTGAACTCAAGGTAAAAGCACTACCTGATGCTCACTAGGTAAGAGGATTTTTTGACTACTAATAGGTCATAATTGCCAGGGTTTTCACAAAGCAAACAGATTAACTCCTAACTATATAGGGACTGGTCTTACATTCTTATATGCTAAAGAAAAGAATGAACTTCTGAAATGAACTGCACAACAGCTCATCATACTGACACATTGTGATCTGTTCCAAATCCAAGAGTACATTCTTAGCCTATTATCTGTGTCAGCTTCACAAAACTATTACAGTTTCACTTTTTCTTTGTGTCTGTAATGGTTCCCCATCATCCTGATAAGTGGGCAGTCATTTCTCCCTGCATAGATAGAGCTGTGAAGGAGAATTAGATTTCAACATTTTTGTAACAGAGATTAATTGATTGATTAGATTATTAATTAAAGTTTCCATTAAATTCTCTTTTTAAAAAGCACAGGAATGTGGATCCCCAGGGTTTTTTCTAACCCTTGAAATCATAAACAAGAGAATGCATAACTAAACATTGTACCTTATCTTGTGAAGAATAATTAACCCAGTGGATGCATTGCTATGAAGAAAACATTTTTTCTTCCAAAATATACTTTTTTTTCCCCTACAAACCTTAGGAAAAAGAAAGCAGTTTTTGGGTTTCCCCTACTGCAACAGAGGAACAGACACCAAAAGTAATGTTTTAAACAGAGATTTAAACATATGTATGCCTGATTGTGTGCACTCTGTTTGGGTTTGATATGCTATACATTTTTAGAAAAGATAAAGAAGTGAAAACATGACTTGTGTTGTTTTAGACTTGAACTGATGGTCTACCTAGAAGTTCCAGCCATATAATATTTGAGAGATTGTAGAAAAATAAAAACAGCAAGTGGCCTTTTAGGTAACCCATAATTAAAAGCAATTTTGAGCTGTCTTTTCAGGGAAGCTACCCAGGGGAAGTATTTGCTACCTGTTTGACCTTCACAATTGTGAGTCCTTGGCAGTGTCAGCGACCCTCTGAACTGAATTCAAAACTAATCTCTAACAGAAAAAGAGAAACAGAATTCATGCAAATCATATTAATTCCAACATTTCCCTAGTGAGCTGGGTATAAACTACAGCCTAATTAAATATTTTTTAACGATGTGAGTAATTTTTGCCAAGGGGCGGATTCAGGCGAAAATTTAATATGAGATCACAAAAGCTGTTCCCAGCGTTGATTCTGTAAATTAATGACTATCTGCCTTATGATAAAAACATGCTGCCAAGAATGAAAATGAAGTCAGCAAAGCTTGCTCTATTTGTCTAACAACCAAATATACAGAATGCAAAACTTTAAAGGATATGGAAAATTTCCATTGTCTGTATGATATATTCCTGATAAAGATGCATGACACTGACAGCATAAAGCTGCTTTATGTTATTCAAGACTATCAATTCTTATTAGTTATCACTAATATAGCATTAGCTATTGTTAGCTATGAACTTTAGTGAGACAGTGCCAAGCACCAATGTCAAGAACCTGAGAGGTATTCATTTATGTGTGGGTAGGATAATGTGCTATTGACCATTTCCTGAACTGGGTGTCTCTAAGACACACTGAACGTGGCACAATTTCTCAGAGCTGCTAACAAAAATTCAGGCATCTTACCTAACACTTAAAAAGACCTTATCATTGTAGTATCTGGGCACCAATCTTAAGTGCCTGTCAGAAAGAAAATCTCATTAAACCAATGTTATTAGTGTTTTAAAATAATAAATGCACAAAAATCAAAACTCTGATCAAGAGAAACTGTATAAAGGAACAAGAATTACTCATGCATCAATCTGTTCAGATTTTTATCATGATTTGGCAATTAAACAATAAGCCTTATGTGATTAAAAGGCTGTAGTATAGTTTTATGAAGTATAGTATTAGATCAGATATTGAAGATATTCTAATGCAAAATCCTCTGCCTAACCAATAAAAGACTCTATGCTCTTTGTTCGTCTCATGCTAACCTAACTTGTTACAAGACAGCCAGTTAACACCAAGGAATTACAAAGCATTGCCAGATGACAGGTGAGCAGGACTCTGGTAGCACCCTGGTCAAGAGGCCAGCCCATTGTAAGGGCTTTGCAGCCTTATTTATTTAAATTTCTGCCAGTGTTGGCCACTGAGACTGAATTTACAGCTTTTCAATTAAAAGGTCACTCTGTGCTAACCAGCATGCCATTGCCTCATTATAATCATAAAATTAGTGAGAAAAGACTAGCATGAATAATATGAAGGAGACAATCTGAAAGGTGAAGAGTTGTGATTTTTTTCCTTCATGAGAGATGGGAATAAAGGTTGCTGTTTAGAAACAAATATTTTGCTTATAGTGCATGAAATAAACACTTTACCATTTCTTTCTACTTCAGAACAAATAAATTGGTCATTTTCTGTAAATTAAGCTTGACAGATGAAAGGATGGTTTACGACTGCTGGACAGTGTAAGTTAGGGCAGAGCTTCATATGAGACGAAATGTCCATGTGAGATTTCAAGTTTCAAAGCATTGCAATAGCACTTTTATATTTCTTAACTAGAGCATAGCCTTTTTGTAAATGTAATAATTTAAAGCTTTTAAATAAAAACAATAACTCAGAGAAACACTTAATATCAAATAAATATTATTTATTAATTTACTAGTGAAAACTGAGAATGTAATTTAAAATTCAATGTGCCTGTGAACATGCTAGAAATTATAGAAACATAAACTACAGAAAGGATGAGGACTTTTGCAAGTCACCGCAAAACACTGGGAGAAACTACTCAATCTATCATATACAAGCCACAGAATGTGTAGTCTTCCAAGCAGCCACAAAGCCCTACAATATGCACAAATAGAAGTGTGATACACTTTAGAATAATGAAAATGTTTCAAACTCACAATTTAAAAATTTTTACCTAATGAAAACCTGGAAGCTATTGTAGTTTCAGTCTGAAAGCACAGTTCATCATTGAGGGAAAATTACTAATTTTTGCTCAACACTGGTAATAAGTTGTAAGCCCCTGGAACAGAAAAAGTAATCTAGAGAACATGAAACAATTTTCAGGAAGAGCACTTAGAGATTACAGCCAAACACTTTAATGTCCTCCATTCTCCGTAGTCACCTGCTCTACGTTCAGACCATGACACACTCTCCAAGAGCTTTGTTCTCTTCTAGAGCAACTCATCCTGTACCCAGCACCTCTGATGAGCACATACACAGAGGTACCTAGCTAGTGGCAGCCCTGACCTGCTGCTTTGGATAACCTGCTTGAGTAGCTTAAAGAGACATGCCATAGCCCAAATTGAGAGGCTGAGGTCCTTTGCTTAATGAAGCCTGACTGAACATGGTTTTTTAATTATGCTCTCACTTGTTTTATTTTCCAGGAACAGAGACAGTCTTTCTTGCACATGTGAAATAGTCAGAAACTTGCCCATGGATTTTCCCACATCGCAAAAGAAGAAAAAGAAAGGAACATGGAACATGCAATTCAAGTTTCCAAGACCCCTCACTCCTGAGTCTCCTCCTCTGGAGAAACCAACTGCAGAAGGTAAAAAAAAAAAGTCTAGTAATTTATTTCCTATATTGTACAGGATCTTATGGAGATCTTCAGTCTATAAGAGCACATGAAATGAGAGTTGATGAGGTAACATACAGAGGGAAAGGAAGAAATCTCATGTCTATCTGCAGTTTTTATTTTATGCAGCTGTAGCTGAGAGATCTTGTGATAAAAGCGTGCCAATATTTACTCCTCTGTGCATCACAAATCCCCAAATATATGATCAAATAGAAGTAAATTTGATAAAAACAATAAAAACATTCGAAAGACTAGAGTAAGTTAGGTGTCTACAGACCTTTGAGAATTAATCAGCTGATTTTAAAGCCCTGTGTAACTACAGATACACAGCAGAAAATTTCAGTTGTGCAGTTCAATTTAAGGGTAGAAAAATACAGATGCATAATTTCAAAAAAGAAACATAAATCAGGCCTAAGTCCTTTGGGAGTACTAACTCTAGACTAAATAGCTTGGCCAAATAACAGAAAATAATGCATGAACTGTAGGGGAGAAAATAACATTGTATACAGAGTGAAGGAAAAATTGAACAACTGTGCTTAAAGTCCTATTTCTTGATTCTCATAAAATCTAGGAATTTTGAAAAGAGTTTACCTAAATAACCCTTTTGTATGTTTATTTTTTTTAAGAATTATTATTTACATAGGTATTCATAGTTGCGTGAACCACTGGCCTTTGCAGGATGGGCAAATTGCATAATATAACTGCAAGACTTGCAGTTACTTTGTGTTTTCCTAACAATCCTAGATCTAGAATCATGCAAATAGTATGGAATTTTGGCCTGCCTCTAAAGGTGGAGAAAGTTGCTAGCCCATAATGCAAAAGACTTCAAAAACTTCAAAATCCACAGTGTTAAAAACATGTAAACATTTCTGAGGCTTAAGACAAGAACTTGGTTTTTCCCCCTAACTCGTTATCTTTTAATGCTTCAAGTTATTGATGACACTTTGGCAACAGCTGTTTTGTTTAGATCTTAAAGGGCCTGATGCACTCCTCACTGATGCTAGCAGATCCCATTGTTTTTATTTATTTAGACTGTTGATCACATCCTCAGACCACAATGAGGGTGATAATAAAAAGTATGGAGGTTACATAATTTTTTCTGGAATTTTGTTCCATAATAAAGCTTTGAAGACAGCTTATTGCTGTAAAAACTAATAAACATGTGTTAGATTTTCTGTGTGCAAGGCAGAATATTTCTATTAAGTGTCTAGACCCCTTCACGTTCAGTTTGTTTATGGAATGGGATTTTTAAACATTACCAGCAGATTTTTTTATAATCCAGTGTGTGAAATTCTGCAAGAAGCCTTTTCAAAGATTCAGAACTGAGATGTGCATTGCACTATTGTGTTGAGGCTGTAGATTTCACTCTCAGTTCTAGACACCAACCTCTTTTCCCTTTTCTTTATTTGGCAGAGTTTGGCTTCTGAATGGTGGGTGAAATCTACAGCAGCTGTAGTAAGAAGCAGTCTCAAACCTTGAATATTTAAACAGGGTTTTGCACATCCTACTAAATGCAGCCATTTATTATGGTTGATAAAAGAGTACATTGGTAATGTCTCAAAGTCCTCCAGGAAGAAGGAACTCCACTTCTCACAGTTTCAATAGTCATTCCCCATGCCTTTACCTTAACTAGTAAGTTTAGTATCTGTTCTGTTAAACCTTATATAAAAAAGACTATATTCATATTTGCAAGGGTGTCACCTTATGCATAAAAAACTGGTTCTAAATATTTTAAACACATTTTTGAGAATTTGTTTGCCTGACCATAGCTTTAGCTGGTCTAAATCACAGCAAAATAAACTCTAAATATAATTAAATTTTCCATCCACTGAGTCTCTTTGAAATAAGCTGGAGTTTTCAAATCATATATGCTCATGTTTGTTCATTTTGAGAGTAACAATTTGTCAGAGATTACTTTTTTCCCCGGCACCCTCCTGAATCTTAAATAAATTCTGGTGGCTTCTGAATCAGGTTGCAGATCAAGATTTTTGAAGCTATTCTGTAAATGTGCTCCAGAAAACCCCAATTCAATCAATTCAATTCAACAGCTTTCAGAACTGGTTGAATAGCCTCTTCAAGGGATCTGAATATAAATTCTCTGAAAAGACTCCTTGAATTAGAAGGTTTTTTGCTAACATGGGATGGTTACAGGTTGCCTTCAGAAAAAGAACAGGAT
>NC_089651.1:36964700-37052200 GCF_037042795.1 Molothrus aeneus | reverse complement strand
TGCAAAGACATGCACTTTTTTTGAGGTCAGTAGTTGAGAAAATGAGTGAGTTAGAGGTTTTCTCCATGCAGATCTACTGATGAAGTGCAGAAGGTAAAAATCTCTGTCACTTCCCCAGGGATTCACAGGGAGAGGGGAGCTTATGTACTCTGTGCCCTCCAATTGAAGTGTAGCTTGAAATACATTTCCAGAATGCTGTATGTTCTTTAGGATGTTTCTTTTCTGAATCTATTTCTGAAGGCTTCTGATGCATTTTGCCTTCCTCTGTGCTGCAATCCCACTTTTATAGTAACAATGAAAAAGCCAATAATTTAGAAGTCAAAGTATACACAGATTTTATTAAAATGCCAACTTTCCCCTGGTGTCCAGTGGAAACATGAGGCTCAATGTAATGAACTGTGAGAAAAAATGCAATCAAAAGATCTGAGATAGCTCAAGAACCATAACAGCATAAGAGGGAAGGAGAGACTGTATTCACTCACCATGTGATGTTCTGTCTTGCAGAGCCAGGATGAGAAGAATCAGGTGGGAAAAGATGTCAAACTCAGAGTGTTAGAATAAAAATGGCCCATGCTGATTAATGTTTATAGATCAGAACAAGTAATTTAAGGATACTGGACAAGTATAAGTGTCTCATATTTCAGAGACGATGAAGAGAGAAGATTTAGCCATTTCCTAAATGAGGCTAATAAAGCTCCTCCTGTGCCCTTCCTTGTTTCCACTTTGAAAGCCTCTGCTGATGGGGGGCTTACAGCTGCATGCAGTTACAGCCATTGCTAACAGCCAGAGAATGTTTGAGAGTGAGATTTGAAAGAATGAAATTCAGTCTACTATGCTATTACATTGATTAGCAAGGTTATGAAGCTGATTTTTTTAAGTTGAAAGTTTTAAGAATTTACTGACAACAGATGAAAAGTTCTTATTTTCCCCTGCTGTTGAGCCAGTAAAATGTTGCTGTGAAGAAATTTGCTTTCATGCTTGAACTCTAGGTAAAGATTAAGCATGGCAAAATTTCAGTCAAAATATGCTATTTCAAAAACATATGAAAGCATTATTTAGAATACCCTGACTGATTTATCTAGGTATATTAGATAAAGCTGAAAGATTTGCTACCATTTCCATTTACTCTTGACATGAGCATATACAGAAAAACAAAGGTACAATTAAATCAGAAAAAGACATAGCCCAAAATCCTGGAGTTATAATCTTAGAGGCCCACCCTAAAGCAAATATTGTGAGATACATAGAAACTGTCTTTGTCTACATATCTGATCTTTTTTTCAGATCAAAGAATCACAGAATGGGTAAGGTTAGAAGAGACCATGGTGTGTCACCTGGTCCAACCTCCTTGCTGAAGCAAGGTCATCCCACAGCACATGGCACAGGGTTGTGTCCGGATAGATCTTCAATATCTCCAGTGAGGGAGACTCCACCACTCTTTGGGCAATCTGCCACAGTGTGTGGTGACTCACACAGTAGAGAGGTAGAACTTCCTGGGTATCAGCTTCTGCCAATGGCCTCCTTTCCTTTTGCATGGTGCCACCAAGAAGAACCTGGCTCCATCTTCTTTACACTCTCACTTTAGGTATTTATACCGTTGCCCCTCTCAGTTGCCATTTCTCAGGGCTGAACAGGCCCAACTCTCTCAGCCTCTCCTTCTAAGAGAGATGCTCCAGTCCCTCAGTCATCTTCACAGCCTCCACTGGACCTGCTCCAACAGCTCCATGTCTCTCTTGTCCTGAGGAGCCCAGAACTGGGCATAGCACTCCAGATGTGGCCTCATAAGGGCTGAGTAGAGGGGCAGGATCATCTTTCTTGATCTTCAGGCAATGTTCTTCTCAGTGCACCCCAGGATACCACTGGCATTCTTGGCCCCAGGGGCAGTGCTGGCTCATGGACAGCTTGTTGTCCACCAGGACCCCTAGGCCCTTCTCCTCAGAGCTGCTTTGCAGCAGCTCAGCTTCTAGCATCTTCTGGTACCTGGAGTTGTTCCTCCCCAGGTGCAGGACCCTGCATTTGCCTTTGCTGAATTTCAGAAGATTCCTTCTGTCCATCCCTCCAACCTGTCGAGGTCGTTCTGAAGGGCTGCACAATTCTAGGGGGCATTGGCCACTCCTTCCAGCTTCCTGTCATCAGTGAACTTGCTGAGGATGCATCTCCCCTTCATCCAAATCACTCATGGATAAGTCAAATATTGGACCCAGTACTGTATTGAGCCTCATAGGACACCAGTAGTGACAGGCCTCCAACTAGACCCTGTGCCACTATTTATGACCCTCTGGGATCTGCCAGATTGATGCCAATCAATTATCAATCCTCATTGTCCATTCATCCAGCCCTCACACCCTGACTGTGCCTGTGAGGATGTTGTGAGAAACAGAGTTGAGAGCCTTGTTGAAGTCAAAGTAGACAGAATCCACTGATCTTCCCGCACCGATCTTCACGCAGGTAGTTGGTTCATCACACAAGTCAATCAGCTTGGTCAAACATGATTTACCTTTAGTGAATCCACGCTGACTACTCCTGCTAACCCTCCTGGCATCCAGGTGGATGTCTCCAGAATGCGGCATTTTATAAACTTTCCAGGCTGACCAGCTAATAGTTCCTTGGGTCTTCCTTCTTGCCCTTTTTGAAGACTGAAGTGACATTTGCTTTCTTTCAGTCCTCACGTGCCTCTCCTGACCTCCATGATCTCTCAAAGTGGATTGTGTGCAACCTCGCTATGGTGTCCACCATCTCCTTCAACACTCATGGATGCTTCCTGTCAGGGCCCATGGACTTGTGGATGTCCACTTTGTTTAGGTGCTCTCTGACCCAAGCCTGCTTAACCAACGGAAAATCTTCCTTCCAACATGCCTTTACTCTGGTCTCCTGGGTCAGAGATCTGGTATAACTTTGGTTGAACAACTAGAACTAAACCAAGTTTAAAGGGCTATCATTGCCTTAAAAAAAGGTGAAATAACTATAAGAAATTAATTAAATATGGCTTCTTTAATGTAGCCAGTGTGGTGAAAAATAATACCAGAAATAATTGTATTCCCTTCCATGGATTTAGGACAATTACATGACTGTAAAATATATCTGTATAAATGGCTTTCAGAAGAATCCTAACAAAACACATATGTTTGTCATATCTACTGCCAGTGTAAAGATTCATTTTGACATGCCTGATCTCACTGTCATATACCCTCTAACTCTTCAATTGAGTCTTGCACAGTTCTACTTTTGTGCTGAAATGTCTTTGTGTTGGTAGGAAAAACAGTGATATAGTGATTCCTAGTAACAAAGTTTTGTTAGAAGTTGGCCATGCGGTAACAAGTGTTTATGATTCTGGTAGAACAAGTTAAAATCCCATTTAGGTCTGAGAGTAGATTATTTGTTTGTCAATGTTGACTAAGTGAAATGGTGCTGGAGTTAATGCCCTGAACTGCAGTATACTAAGCATGCATGAAAAGATGGGGATAACTAAGTGAAAGAAATGGGATCTTGTAATACAATAAATTACAGTAGAGCCATAGAGGTTTTTTGCTAAGTTGAATGCAATCTTTCCCAGTATAACAAAAAAGCAGCCTCCACCTACATTTTCAGTAAATAGCTCTTGCAAAAAGAGTGTCCTCCTTTTCACATTTAGGCACCTCTGACCAACAGCACCCAGCAATGAAAGCCAGCTTTACTGCAGCGCTATTCACAGAATGGGCACACGTTCATTGGTGTGCAATTGAAACTATTCTCAACAGAAAACCACCAAGTACAAGACTAAAAATTCTTTATATCCTGAGTAATTACAAATAATTTCTAAACTGCAATGTTTTTAAATGTTTTTGGGTATTTTGCTTAATTTCTCTGTTACTCATTTCCTTATGAAAAATGACTTCATTACTTTCCTTCATACTACTTCTGTTTATTCCATTCAGACGATAATATCATCACAGGAGAGATTTTAAGTTAGAACACAATTATATATAGTACCTGGCATGAAGATGCCCAAGACATTGGAGGCTGCTGGTGCTGCTGTAAAATAAACAAAAATCTAATAATAGAAAATACATTGTGTTGTCCACGGTGGGAGTCAGAAAGCTTGATCCCATTGTGCAAATTCTTTTAAGGCACAGTTTCCAGTTTTGTTCATTCATGCACCTAGTCTTTAAAAAAAAATATAATGACATCACAGTTCTTGTGGTTTGCGTTACAATGGGAGGATAAAATTGTAGCGATTCATGGGAGCAAAAGCTATAGAGAAAATCAACAAAGAGAAAAGGAAAGTCATTAGCTGTAAGAACCTACAAATAAATTAAACCTTGCCTAAGATGTATTGATTTTCTGTGGCCTTGCCTATAGAATAATGTCAGGCATGCCTGACAATCCACTAGATTCAGAAAGCAAAAACTATTTATAAATGCTCTTTTGCTTCCATCTTAAAAAATATGCTGGTATCAGACCTCATTCTGGTTCTTACCTACATGGTGTAAGTCAGAAACAATTTCCCAAAACTCTTAAAAATGGACTTATAAGCATAAAGATTAAAATCAAAGCACATTTTACTGTAAGGTATGAGTTAAATGAAAATGATCAAGAAGAGCTGTACTTTTTGTATGAATTAAAATTTCCTGACTTTTTTATAATGTCAGCATCTTAATCAAAATAGGCAGTTCCAGGAATGAAATTAAACAATAATCACTGTAATGAATTATGTACTTAGATTGCAAGAATATGGTTTTTACTTAATATTTCCTAAACTAGCAAAAATACAATAGTTATAACTATTAGTAGATATATACACAAGAGACTGTCAGAAGATACAGATGGTTAAGAAAAAAAACCAGCCTGACAGTTACTGCTGTCAATAATCAAAAGCCATCAAAATAACAATGATAAATTCTCAATAATTTTCTATTAAAAAATCTCATTATATAATTTTTAATTCTTGCATTTTTTCCCCTGTTTTTATTTTCAATACAAAAAATATTTCAAAAGTACAAATAGTTTAACATCTGGTTCCCCCTTGATTTAAAGATGCTTGATTCAAGCCTATAATCAAAACAATTATTTTACATGAAAGGATCTCTCTGCCTACACAGCAGGCAGAAAAACAAAAGTGGGCAAAGACAAACGACAGGCAGAAAACTTTTGACAGAAAAAGAGAACAGATGGAACAGTGTAGCTTATCCTTATATATGTTTGGTTTAAACTTTTCTGTCTAACTGTCCTAAAGACAATTCAGTTGCAGATAGAAAAATCACCTCTGAATGCTTCTAACTTTTTAGAGTTATTAGTTTTATAATTTGATATGCCTTGAAAATGGCTATCTACATACAGCAAATGTGGAGAGCTATGAGGCAGATTAGAATTTTCTGTGTGATGAAGTCAGCAGCCAAAAGTCCCTACTGAGATTTTGTGGGTTGTGTAAGTTTTTGACATTTTTATTGCTCTGGCAATCTTAGATCATCATTTCTGGTTGTCCATACTAGATTGCTTGCATACATAATTTTGCATATTGGGTTAGGCATTCACTCTATAGATTTTTTAAAAAGATTTTATATCATAAAATGGCAAGTAGTCAAGTCTAGTTGTACCTGCAGTAGAGAGAGAATAGAGACAGCCATTTACAGGTGCTCAAGACAAAAAGTAAATTGTCCTCCTTCTCTGACTACATAGCAATATAATCTTAGACTTGGACTAGATGACTGCTCTTCAGACAGCTGGAGCTGAGGGGTTAATTCTCTCTCTGCTGTTCAATAAAGAGAGACCATTCCTGACCTGCTAAGCAGAAAATACAGAAGGCCTTCCTGCTGAGACTTGTCTTTGTAGGTAAATTCCATGCTTGAGACCATAGAAGAAGGGAAAAAAGCTTCCTACCTATTATTCTGTAATTTAGCGTCAATTTAAAGCAATAAATGAAAATACTTCACATTTAAGAGCATATTACTTTTGTTTGCTCTGACTGAAATATCAGCTTAGATGGCACAATGACATGATTTATGAAACTATTTTGGGGTGTATGAAGCAGTACCCATCTCAGCTGAATATTTACATGATGCTATCTGGGTGAGGGACAGGGAGCAGGAGAAGGAAAGAAGCAGAATGAAGAAAGTTGCTTGAACATTTGCTTCCAAAATCAAATTCCTTTACATAACTTGTTAGTACAGTGGCAAAATACAAGAAAGTTTGTAGTACTACAGAGTAGTCAGTACAACAAGTGAATCAATTGAAGACAAGCATTAAAAGAGTTATTTGCTAATGGGCACCATGCCAGGGTTACTCATGCAATGCAGCCTGCAGAATTCCTAAGCTGAGTTCAGAAGATACAGATCGATGCACCTCCAAAGAGAGTCTATATCAATCTCCATTTCATTCATTAGCTTCCACTCTGAGCTGGTCGGCTGCTAGTTAACTCTTTAATGTGGGAGAAACTGTCAGTGTAAAGGCCACTGGGACACACACTCTTCTGTGCTGTACTTGACCTGTCGATATTTCTTGAGGCACACTGTTTAAACTGGTACAGCTAATAGCAAAATGGAGATCTGTGAGGCTTGGAGAGGCTTTCCCGGCTTTATATTGGCTTATCATTTTACAGTAAACATTAGTAAATGCATGCCGACTGAGTATTCCTATTTGTGTCCTCTTGCATATGAACAACAGGCCTCAGATGAAATAACTCAAACAACTCTGTCCCTGAAATCAAAGACAGCTTAAATAATAAATTATGCTAATTTGAGAAATTAGCACATTGAGATATCATGCAAATGAACCAGAGGCAACTGACATTTGGTTACTAATTAAATTGTTCTAATGTCCCAGACAGACAGAATGAGATAGCGACAGCAGTAAAGTAAGAATTCAGTTTGAATTTGTTTCACTGTAAGTTCATCATAAAATTGTGTAGAAATCCAGCAGATCTAGGACATGATTGATGCATAAACCATTCAGAATACTTCTGAAAGTACAAATATGAGATCTAACACATAAAGGTATAATTACTAAAGCAAAGAACAATCTCAAACCACCCAGACTTGTGGGCTTTGCTATTTTCTTTCTACAAATATTGAATGTACTAATTTCCCTTGCCTTGCTGCTGAATAAAATCAATTTCCTCAGAAGAGCTGAACCCTCTTTTGTTTAAGGTTAGATGCAAAGTTGATACGCATCCTTAGATATAACATAAAGTCCTTGAATATTTTGAACTACGTCACTGTGAGAATCCGCAGCTGCTACGGATTCATTATTTGACAATCAGTGGTCTCCATACAATAACCAACATGCTGGAATTAGCTGAAGGGGAAAAAAGCTTCATATTATTTTAAAACTCTAGTCAAATTGTTGGTATACAAATTTTGATAATAACACCTGCTTTTTCTCTCTTGGCCAATACGATGCGCGGAGAATCTTAGCTCCAACAATTTCCCTGCAGAATTGTCAAACATATGTATTTGTATTTCATTACTTGGGTAATAGCTGATTTGCCAAGTTCATTTACTACTAGTTGCTCCTCAAACATCTCAGTGGGATAATTAAGGAATACTAAGAACTGAAACTGTAGTATGTTAGGTGGGGGCTAGAGCAATTGCCCAAATCCCACTTCTGATTAAACTGCTGTCCAGAATTAAATATTCAATAACTGAAATTCTGTTTTCTTCCCTTACTCTGAGCAACTTATTATCAAGGAGACAGAATAACTCCCTGTTTTGTGCAATAGAGACAAAAAAGCTCACTACACTGCTCAAACTAATTCTAATCCCTGATGAGCCTACAAGAATGGTATTTAAACTGAAAATTGACTGCGTAATGGACTAAGTGGTGCCTTCTGTTCTAATGGTTCAATATGCTGGCATTAAAACAAACAAAAGCACATTGATACCCAATGCCTGAACTGGGGAGACTAAACAAGTGGGGGGATAAGGTTTAACAGTAGGAAGGCAATCAAAAATCCTTTCTATCTGAGGGTCTATCTGAAATATAAAGCTGTTGACAGTGAAATAGATGCGCCCATTAATTCTGGAGAAAATAGGACTTTGTTCTATTTACAGCAGCACAGGGGCTGCACAAGAAAAAAATGTTTCAGCCTGACATTCCCACAGTGAAGTCTCCAGTGGGACTATTGTGGTTTAGATTCTTAGTTTAAAATTTTGTCTGGCATCGCTTTGATTATTATCTGCTGTGGGCACACTCTGGTCTAACATCCACAGAGTAAAAGTCAGGCAAAATTTCTTCTCCTGCTCTCATGGCTCCTCCCTTGTGTCATTAGCCATAGGAGAAAATTTGGCTTATACATTTTACAATGATTATGTGAGAGGCCCAAATGTCCAAATTATTACAGGTATAACAAAAATCACTGTATCTGATTCAGGCTGTCTAACACTTGCCATTGTTCAGTTTTGTGCTCCAGTACATGTTAAACTGTAATCATTTGGACTGACGTTTTCCCTGCCAAGGGGAGTTGCATTTCTAAACTGCCAGAGGAAAGGTGCCATGCCATATGAATTACCCATCTGATGTGATAATATCTTTATTACATTTTGGAGAAGTCATACAAGACTCCACTAAGGGCATTTTTCTATTGCTTTTTGAGATTCATATTAGAGATAAGCATAACATTTCCTAAAAAGCAGAATAACTACAAGCTTTCTGACACTAAAAAGAAGAAAACATCCTTTCAGATTAGTGTCCACAGAGAACATCTAAATTAATGTCTCACTCTCTAATCACACACATTCAAATACACAAGCAAACATGATTAAAAACTACAAACTCTTTGAAAGTTGATGGGTATACTGTCATACAAGTGTTTCCTACACTTGAACTTGAGTAGTCAGAGCACAAGCATAATTAGAGTTTGGAATTCTTAGGTCCAGTGAAGTTGCTGGTGCCAATGGATATTGAGCATGGCTGCTGACACATTGAGAACTGTGTGTAGGAAATATAAAGTGGATGGAGGACTTAGGTTTGGGGCTTCAGGGATTTCAAAGATAATTGTGGATCAATTCTGCCAAATGATTTGAAGTAACTTAAGCCTGCCATCAGTACTTTAATTGTTTTTACAACAGAACTTGAGAGTGCACTTAGTGAAATGAATGATTTGATAACACCTGGTTGAAATGCCCTGTCCATTAGTAGCGTATCATCTCTCACTTTTATTAAGCTGGTTAGTCTACTGCTCCACTCATTTAAGACCCAGGATTTATGTTCGAAAGAGATTTTTACAAGTGTATGTTAAAAAAAATATCTCTTCATAGGGCTAAAATGGTAAAGGTACAAAAGGAGTGGCCTTGCTCTCTGAATCTTTCCATATTTATGTTTATAAGCAATAGCATAAATTTAATAAATAGTATTGTCTTATTCCTTTGCACCAAGCAGTGCTAGTCTTTCTATACAGGAAAGAAAACTAACTAAATAAACACTGAATTCTTTATCCCTTCACAAAACATCAAGAATAAACTGTTTCATATCAGAGCAGCCAGATATAATTCTATGAACTGTTGCTGTTCTTGAAGTAAAACCACTTATTTGACTATTGGCAATTACAAAGGCTTAAGGCAAATTTGGTAAGAAAACACTGCCTGGATGGTTTTCTCTGTTTTCTTTATCCTGTGAAGAAGCACGGGAGCAAAGCTACATCCAACCACCTCTATCTCCCCTTCTGCAAAGTATGACGTATCAAAAACTGATGAACACAAGTGCAATAAGTTTTCATGCATAGTCTCAAAACTCAGGATGTTGCCTATGGTGAAGAACTGGAGAGATAATTAATCAATGGAAATTCCGAAATGCAATCAATCTCACTGACAACTTCTCCAAAACCTTGCTCCAGTCTGTAGCTGGAATGCTGCCAGGCAGAAAGTCTCGGATACCTCTGGGCTAAGATTGTTGTAACACCTGCTTGCCATGGTACCTTTCAGGTTGGATGAAAGCATCTGTACACAATGCAGGCCAATATGGAAAATAAATTAATTAGCAACAATATGCTTTCTTAACTCACTCAATACAACCTGATGTCTTCCTTTAAGACTGCCAGGGCTGTTATATTGAGAAGCGTCATTTAATGAGACTTATCAGTGGCTGTTCTGTAGAGCAAAACAGAAACAACTGAGAACTGCCCATTATTGCAAAATGTCTACAAAACCACTTTTCTAATGGGCAACCAGAAAAATTAATGGTTTTTTTTTTTTTTAAGTAGCAGACTCTAACTGGAGTAAATTGGTTTAGCTTCATAGGTTTCAAAACAGCCATGAAAAATTATACTAGCTAAACATAGAGTTCTATGTTCCCATGAAAGATATATAAGAGATGGTACACACTAATAGGAGAAAAAGAGGACTTGAATATGATATTTCTTGAATTAACCTTTAGTGAATAGTTCATAAAATCACTTTCTTCCCTTCCTTCCTTCGTACATAAGACCTAAAACCACAAATTAAGTGGGGATAGCATAACCCTAATTGCTAATGCCAACATTTAAGTATTTTTCCTTTTTGTTGTGTATATGATTGGCAGTTCTGTTTATTCCAGAGTGCATTTTCTTGTGTGTCACTTACATAAAATGATGACTTAAAAAGAAAACATTTTGGGAATAGTGAAAGCCACTTGATATTTTGATAGTTTTGATGGCAGGAAACAGAGAACATTGTTGGAGATTAAAAATTAACAATGGTCAAAGTACATTTATTTTTCATCCATCTTGAGTGAAAACCCCCTGAGACTGGAAGCTCAAACACTATTGGGAAAATTTGAAAAACTGGCTAATTTTGCCATTCATTTAAATTCCAAACCATTTGCTTCTTTGATGGAGAAGTAACAGTGAAAAATCTGCTGATTCAGCTATTGCAGACTTTGAGAACTCTCTTACTTTCTTACTTGAGCTCACAGCTAAACATCAAGTTCATTATCAACTGATTAGATTGGCAGTTGGTCAAATAAAAAACTATTTTATTAAAACCTTGAATTACAGACATACTGGAAAACTTCACTTGTTGGCAATATGCTGGGCTTTTAAAGACTGTGCTAAGAGATGCCAGTGCTTTTTAAAATTGCCTGCTCAGAGAGTCTAGGATATCTTTAAACAGCTTTCTATGAAAGTTGAATCTGTCTGCTAAGTCTTGGCTTAATACCAGATTAAGTTAGGATCTTAGTGTCTCTTTAAAGAAAGATGCCTATGAAGTGACAGGGCTGAGAATCAGGCACACAGACAACTGCTTTCATGCTACTGTTATCCTAAAGGAAAAAGACAATAAAGAGAGGCAAAGAGAGGATGGAAGACACAGAGGTGTGAGGAAAAGAAAAGCACAGAGTGCTAATGCTCAATCCATCACCTTGAATTATGCCTACTTGCCCTCAATCTTCCCTGTTTGATGGCATCTGGGCATCACAGGGCTGAAGAAAATTTAAGCTTTTCTTCTTTCTCTGGAGGAGCAGAACGTAGAAAACATGCTGATAGCTCCTCTCTCAGCTTAAAGAAAGAGTCATCAAAATGACTTTGAAAGTCTACCCAAAATCATGTGAGAAGAAAAAACTTTGCCTAAGCATATGCAAAAGAAGCCATAGGTAGGTGAAATAAACACAGAAAGTTTCCAGGAAAAATTAATCCAAATTGCTTGACCCACCGAAAGGCAGGAGAAAGCTACTATTGATATTCCCAGTAACCAACAGTGCAAATAAAGACAAACAGGAATCAGTGACCTATAAATCTCTGCACTGAGTGGATGCTCAAGACTTCAGATTCCATTCTTCAGGTTGTGATTGTTACTTGTTGCCATTTCAGCCATTAGGTATCCCACAAAAAGTCAATTAGTCAGTTCTTTAGGTTGCATTTTCTTTGATTTTTGTTTCCTTCTGCCTTAACTGTTTTGAAAGACTTTAAGAAGATAGCAAGGAGAAATAGACTTACTGACATGAGCATATATTTCCATAAAATACTAATTTTTCCATAAATCTAATCTCTCTGCAGAGAGATCCAGCTTTATTCCTCTACAGAAGGATCTTCAAAGAAGTGTACGTCTTCCTTTAAGAAAAGCATGTTTTAGCTCTTCAGATGATTATGGAATTGAGTTATAGGATGTTGGAAACTGTCATTTGTGCATACTCTCAAGAACTCAGTTGAGACTTAGCATTAAAATCTGTATTAAAGATCCTCCAGTATCATCTTATAAACTGTGTTGAGCAAAAACTTGATCACTTTCTTTCACAGTCCACATGCTTGCACTTCTGACGAAGCAAGCAAAGCAGAGAAGTAGTGATTTATCATTTTGAAACGAGGCACTAACCTCACTCCATACAGAAGTTAAAATGCAAGTGAAAGATCATTGCAAGAGTATGTGGTCAACTGGGTTCTGTACCTGAACTAAGGACAATGAAAAATTGCTCACCCAATTCTCTATTTCGTTTTACCACAAGTGTGACACGGAGGAAAAATGCCAAAATGTGTATTCAGAAGGATGGCAAATAAATATTGCACAGGCAAACTTAATTCTAAGACTACCTAACTTTTGAATGCTTGGTTTTGTTATTTCATTATTCTAATAACGTCTGGTGTTACCTAAGCTTTATATCCTAAGACAGAGTCCTAGACAGATAAAGAGACATTGATTGATACCAGTCCTCAGCAGTTTTCTTGGCAACACTGCTGAGCAACATTTGTTTATTTCTTTATTATCATTCATTGCCTGATAGGCCAGCCTGCTTATCAGTCATCCATGCTCCTTTCCCTTAATTAGAGAGATCAAATACACCACCACAAATTCCCTCCTTGACCATCCACAGCCACCACTCAGCAGCAATGCCTCAATGTAGAAGGAAAAAGAGTGGATTGGCTGATAAGAGAGAGGCTCAGATCCTGCAATGGTCTTCTTACAGGTTTACCAACCAAGCGCAACAGGAATGAGTGAAGAGATCAAAGACACTGACTGTGGTTGATCAGGACAGGTGTTTGTGGTGATGTTTTCAACAGATGGAGGTTCCTGTGAGAGAAGAAAAGAGACCCAGGTTATACCAGCCAAATGTGATGACTCCTCAACCAGAACCACTGCAATCAGTTACATTTTTCTCCCTGTTGTAAAGTGAAGTGCATGCACACACAGTTTTATCCATTGGCATCTTAAAGAGAAGAAATGTTATACCTTTTGAGAAGAAGAATGGATACAAAAAGAATGAGAGACCTTTACAGCGCCACTTTCATAACAGAGTTTTGGAGTGATTTATTTCTAAAGGGGAAAAAATGTAAAGAACTTGGAATACAAAAGTACCTTCTCATCAAGGGTTGTCTATCATTTCATGAATCACATGAGATGGATGAGATTTATGAATTAGAATCTGCATCAAAAGATTTACAGCATTCTAAATTAGTTATGGCATCTTCTCGTCTGTGAGCATAAACTTTCAGCAAAATATCTATATCACCATCACAGAGGCATGGCCAACCCAGTTCTCTCATTTCACTGCAGCACACCCAGACCCTGTCACAGCGTTTGATGAATTCTTGAAGGAATGGGCTTCAGATCAATTAAAATAAACACCACAAGCTGATTTATCAAATCTTTTCTGAATGCTCTCAGAAAATGTCAAAAATCTGATCCATTGACAGAGAAGAGTCAGAGAATCGTGGCAGCCTATGGGATCACAAGACCTTTTCAAAACCATCATAAATCACTACAGAAAACAAATGGGGCACCATGTGATAAGATTTTGTCTGACAGCTTTGCCTCAACAAGACACATACGAGATAAATGGATACCTTAGTCTGTGCCCAATTGTCAGTTTACAAAGTTCCAACTTGTCAAATTGTAAAATATACCACATCCAAAATAATATACCTTTTTGGATATCCAATAGTATGATTTAAAAAACCTCTCACCCTATTTCTTTGTTGCAATTTTAAAAGTACTTCTGCAGACAGAAATACTTGAGAAAAGACAGGTAGAGACAGGAAGGCTGGCAGACAGACATGTCAAATATTACCTAGCACAGTAGTTCTAGTATTGCAGCCTATTTAAAATAACTAATTCCCTCTTCAAATGCATTGTAAAAACTATTTGTATTACTGGAAAGTAACTTCAATCAGAAAGTTAATGATAAGCTTGATATTGCTGTGGGGTTATTTTCATATAGATTCTGAACATATTCAAAACACTGAAGTAATATGTAAATATTTCTCAGGTATCAGAGGACTCTTGAAAATGCCTTTGCTAATGAGGTATAAGGTTCGGCAAATCAACACAAATATTCAGGTATCAGAAAACAAATGGATCTGATGCTGAATTAGGAATGTGGGCAGCTACACATTTCATTGGTTGGAATTCTATTACCAATGCTAATAATAATAATGACTTGAGCCTGATTTTAGTTTGTTAAATTTAAAAAAAAATGTGTCAAAGAAACAAATGGTATCATTTGCAAGTGATTATGGACACAGAAGATTTTAAAAATTTCATAACATTTTCAATATTTCAAAATATGTTAGAAATTGATATAGTAAAAAATCTGAATAGTTTCTGTATTTTGGATATAGTCTCTGTTGCCAGCTTTTAAAACACTGGCTTAGTTTTCCTCAATATGTAATAAGACTGCAATCATTATCACACAAAGCATGAAGAAATACAGAGAATTTGAAAACTCAATTGCAGCCTGTGCTTTTTAATGTTGTTTATCTTTTAAGCATTATTTCCGTGCACCTCTAAAATTGCTATACTTTTTGCAGAAGAAAGTTTACAAATTCAGATTCTGAAGAAAGTTCCATTTTTAAATAAGTGTTTTCCTCAGAGATGCATAATGCTTCCTATGTCCAGTTTTCATTTTAGAAAAGAAGGAGAATCAAAATCCTTTTAGAACTTGTTTATTGAAAATGTACTTAAGGGTTTTTGTGATGTTCAAGGTGTCATGAACAAAAAACAGTCTCAAAAGTCCTTCCAGGGGCTCTAGCTGGGACTAATAAATCAGGAGCAGAGAAAAATGTTAAAAGTTTTGTTAACCAAGGCCCATGCCTCTTCCAACTCCTCATGCAAATGAGTGATAATCAGATGAAGACATCAGCACAGCCTATGTCCTTTCACATCTGATTTCAGACCTTAGAATGATGAAGGGATAACGTTGGCTTGCAGATGAATGACCTCCCCCACATGGGCTGTGCAGCAGAGTCTAGAGCCATGCTTTAGCCACTACATTTATTAGAGGGCTTTGACATAATCAGAAAGATGATTAGTCTACATGAGGTCTCCTACAGGAGTTATACTAAATTGATTCTACTTCTTCAATCCCATGTGAAATACAAGTCTCAGGATCTGTAAGAACTATCTGGAACAAAAGGAGTAATGTGAATGCCGATCTATGAATAGGAGAACCAATACAGGTGGGAAATAGAAAGCGATCTCAGGAACTAGATGCAATCACAATGCATGGTCTTTCTCCACTGAAGGATACTTCAGTTACTAAGCTGAATGCATGTCTTTAATGTCTCAGCACTGCTCAGAAAAGCAGAAGAATTCTTTTCTTTAACCTTTTCTCTTCAGGTGCCTAAGGGAAGGAGTTCAATATCCTACATACTGTTGGTGCCATACATCTGCATTTTGCTAGTTTTGAGTGCTGAGTAAGCTCAACTTTGCTGTCAGCCTTTAAGCCATGAAATAATTTAGCAACCTTTGCTGTCACTAAGCATATGTAATGGTATACGTGCACATAAATGCAGACAAATATTTGTCGTCTCCTTTGAGCAGGAATCTATCATTTCTCGTATTTGCTGTGTTTGTGCCCTAATGTTCATATAATAAATGGTCTATTCATTTTTAATTAAAAATTCAGTACTAAAATAATGGGGAATGATAGAAATACACTTCTATTCTGTGGCACTTAAAATTGATTTTATTTATCAAGACCTGTAATCTAGAATTTTCTACAGTTTATACTTTTAATGAAAATATGCAATATATTGATAAAATAATAGAATACATATTTGTATTTATCAGCCTTGTCTCAATTTCCTCCATCTGCAGAAAAAGTGTCTGGATTACTCTGTGGCCCTCCACCGGTCTTGTACTTTTCTAATTGCAGAACTATAACTAAAAATAAACACAGGGATGTCAGTCAGCAAGTAGAGCACTTGAGTACTTTGCCTTATAGCAAACTCCTTAATTCCATTGTGTTCACCGCAACAAAGGCTTTGAGTTCATGAATATAGTAAAAGTATACCACAGGACTTTTACTTTCAGAACACCATCCCTAAAAGCATTATTAAAACTTTCGAAGTGCATGGACTGGTAGTACCTGAGCTTAGGAAAAGCTCTTGGCAAATCCCAGTGAAATTTTTTGACAGATTCATCTTCTAGCCTTTGGAAAAGAGAAGGTGCTCCAGGCAAGATATTTAATTAATGCCACAAAAAACAGTGTTACTGGCACAGCTGGTATGTTGGGAGAAAAATTCATCACTAACTCTGAAACTGCCATGTAATTTTCTCTCAACAGTTCTTTTCCGTACTTGACAGAAGATTTGCACAGGACAAACTAGCTTGACAGAGGACAAGTCAGCCAGCTGTTGAGGTATCTCTAAACATGACAGATCACTATGTTTTAACTCAGATTAATTCACTTATTACAGGTAGACCTAAATCACTGGTCATTGTCAAACCAGTTGTCACAACTAGCAAATCATGTCAGATTTCTGAACAAAAATATTTCAAATCTTAAACAGTTCTTATAACCTCAGCCTGTCTGCTTTTCACACAGCCAAGTAAAGAATTGCAAAATAACCAGTGCTGCTCCAGCAGTATCTGTGTTGTTTGTCTGGAATTTAATAGAACCGGAAGGACTTGGAAATTGAGTACAGATTCTGGTAACTGGCAAAGTTGAAAGTATTTCCTCCAAGTCACTTTTCCGCATCCCATCCCAACTTTTTTGTCTCTTTTTTGTTGCTTTTAAAAGATTACCTGCTGCCTTAAACTCTTACCCATTTTTGTCACTGTACTTTCAAGAGTACAACAAATAAAAAACAACCGGACTAATTTTAAATATGCCCAGCATTGGCTCACCAGAATTATTAGATTTCTAGATTAGAATGAAAAATCACTCTCAAAATGTTGTAGCAGAAATGAAGTCCATATTTGCAGCTGTATTTCAATTATTTTTCTCTAAGTGATTAGATAATAAAATCAGTAATTCAGAGATATTCAAAAGACTTTAAAGGCTACAGAGCCTGAAGCATATTTGCAATATCAGAGTTATAGACTGTCCCAAATCTGTGCTATTAGATCCTAACCTCCTACGTCATGGGGAGGTTTGGAAAAAATTTGAACATTGCCAATAGAGCTCAGAGCTAATCAGAAACTTACTTAGTCCAGAATGTGCACTGACAGCACAAAACTTTTTGCAAACTGAATTCCCTTCTCAGGATTTTTATAAATTATTCTTATGTTTTCATAGAAATAGAAGGACTGACCTACCAAAAATTGTTGTCTAAACTCTGAGGGAGTATGGGTCTCAGGAGCAGCAATGAAGTGTGTTGTATGAGTCAAAGAAGATTTTTTGGAAAGAAAAATTAATACATTTTTAATTATTGCTAATTAAGTGTGGCTAAGGGCATCTCAAGATATGATACGTGAGGTTTTCAAGAAAAGACTGGATGAAACATCAAATAACCTGGTGTGATCTCATACCTGACCCTACTTTGAAGGTCAGCCAGAGATCTCCTTGAAGTCCTTTCTAGTCTGAAATACCCTGTGATCCTAGCAACATAACTTTCTTTGTTATATTCTTTACATATAAAGTGCACAGCTCTCTTCACTGCCTACTCTGTAAATGTATATTATACGGAGAAGGTTACCACATCTCCCTATTGTCATGGTAAACATACACAGTGCATTTCTCCTACAAATCCTCAAAAAGTCCAGTAACCAAACAGAGCCTATACACCTTCCCTCTGCCAATTTATGTAGGGTCAGTCCTCTCTGACCCAGTACCTCTCTGTCAGATCAGCTTCTAAACAGTTAGTTACCCTTCACTTATTATTCCCTTCTGGCATAAAAGTTAGCTATGCAGCACATATTTCAAGAATGATAAATACAATTCCTCATCAGCAACAGAGCAATTCAATGGAGTTTAACTAAACAAAGGATTATATATTTTAAAGGCACAGGAGAAAAATGCAGTTAAAGTATAGATTCTAGAGGGTTTATGGTTACTGATGGGATTTCTAAAAGGATTTTAGTTAGAAACACAAAGTTTATACGCGTTTTAGCTAGGGACTGAAACATTTTAGCTTCTTTCTGCCCAGACAGCCATAGCTTCTGTGTTGGAAATATTTCTCTCAGAGAATAGAGCTCTCCTCTCCCACAATATTTTATGTTCAATTATACTTATGACAGGTATATTTTATGCTCCAGCACAAAAGTTCTCCTGCCTATCATGTCTAATTATAGCTGAAAAGCTTGTGTGAAGAAGGACTTCAAGGGGGAAGGAGCGTCCTCACTCTTTGCTGATTTTTGACAGTGCTTCAGGAAGGGGATGGTTGTTATTTGTGTAACCTGATCTGTTCTGGCTTGGGGTTCTCATTTTATAGCTGATAGAAACAAACCTGTAAAAGTGGATGTGAATGGACTTGTTAGATGACTTTTCTAGGAGGCTTGAGTATGTATGGGCTGGTATGCAGGCATATTTCCTTTTGCAGAGTTTCAGATCTCCATCATTCTTGTTGTAATAAAATTATTTCCTTAAGAAGTCCTTCAGATTTAAAAGGCTATAGAACCCCAGCCAGATCTCTGGCTCACAGATATCCAGATCTCCATATATTTAGGAAACTGTAATAACATATAATTCAATGTGTGAGAATATCGATGCATGTCTTTTAAAATCCAGCTATGTTACCAGAAAGGCAGCTGCTTGTAGCTGCTTATCTCCCTCCCTCCCTCCCGCCCTCCCTACCCTATTCCAGACAAAATTATTCTCCTGTCATGCTAGAAAAACAAATGAACTTTTTCTAAAAGAATTTAAGTTAAATTAGGGAGAGATGGCAAAAAATTACCATTGCCTCTTTTCAAGTAACCAAGTATATATCAAATGAAATTCAGTTGGGAATGCTCATACCTGTGGTTTGGCTGGTAGGTTGAATTAGGGTAGTTCTGGCAAGATGATAATGCTGGCAGTCAGCTGAGGTGGCAGCCCATTTAACTGGTACAGTCAAAGGACTGAAGAGGAAATATGTCCACAAATCAAGTGACTCAACAGGTGATTATAATCCACAAGAGATTAACTTTTCTAACTATAACATCCTCAACAGTCCTTAGCATGAAAAGGCTTTTTTATTGTGCTTGAGAAATAGATTATCTTGGGGCCTATGTAACACCAGAGAGTGTTCCTAGTTGTTCTGGTAAGTAAATCAAGGTCTTAATGTTACATCTCATTACAGTCTCATTCCTTCAATGTTGACTAAAGTAAAGAACATTACAGGTCTTAAAAAACAAGGAAGAAAGAAAAAAGGCAGAGGAAAGTACTATCCTCAGATATTCTATCTTCTTTTATCTTTTCCGATTTCTCAACTCCTATTTTGGAGGCAGAAGGAGAATGAGACTTTGGAACTCTAAAACTAAGGATGGAGAGGAGGAAGTGGCACTGAGGTGGGATGACATTGATACAAACAGAACACAACATTTACAAACACACACACATTATAGCTAAGATATTTGTAGGTATAATGCATAATGTTTTTAACCTATTTAAGAGTTGCTTTGATTTCACTAAAATACTTACTATATTTTCATTTTGAAGTTCACAAGCCAGCAAGCACATTGTCATTTTGAGGGGTTTTTTTTCTTTGTTTTGGTTTTTTTTTTACGTTAAGGTATCTACTTAAAACAGATGAACCAAAACCCTCCAAGGAAGAAATCAATTAATTAAAAATTACATAAGAACATCTGCTTGCAAGCTGATCAAACTAGAAAGGTGAAAACAACGTCTGCTCTGGTGGAGGGAAGAGAGATGACAGTTTGGGGTATGGGGAAAAGGCAGAATGTGGGGCAAATGATAAAGAAGCTGCCAGATTCCATGTCTCGAGTCATGTTCAAATGTGAACTTAAACACAAAGTTCAGTTCAGTGAAGCAGAAGGACAATTCTCTTCCTTAGATAGAAAAAGATCTTTTTTCATCTGTAGCAGGTGACATATGACTTGTGCAGATGAGCCACTAGCCCCTTCAATCCCTATAACTTGAGAAATTCATCAAAGTCCAGGAATACTGACTTGGATTATCCACATGAGGTTGAAAAATGCTGTAGAGAGCTGTCATTTAGTACAGTTATGCACAAATAAACAATATTTAACCAAATATAATGATGTTCTGTATAAAAGGACTCAAGCAGCATCACAGAACAAATGCCACAGAGCATAATAACAGGAATGAGCCCTGCTTACATATGATACCTGTTAAACCAAACACAATTAATATTCAAAACTAACTTTTTAGAAGACAAAATTTCATGTATTTTAAATGAATATATTCTTTGTTAAATCTTTTAACACGGTTGTTGTTTTCTCTCTAAATGATCTCATTTAAGCATATTCTGACTTTAAATGAGGAATATTTTTAGGGTGGATTTTTTACAGCTTAGTTAATCAAGCCCTTGGGTGTGCTGGAAAGAGTAAATTTGCTCACATATAATTGTTTTCAGGATATTTTCTTATCCAAAGACATTATTTCATGTATATATGAGAAGCTTAGTAAAACCCCATATTACTGGCTCATAATTTACCAGGAACAAAGTTTTAATAGCAAGACCTAAAAATACTTTTAAAATGAGAAATGCAATAATGCTGAGCTATTTGGCTGCTTCTTCAGTCAATAGCATTGGAGGCTTTGTTAACCAAGGCATCTCACAGTGTCTCTAGCAAAGTGACATATGTCTCCTTTATACACAGGCATTAGATGAGCCTAATTGAAAATAACACAGATTCAGCAGCTGACAGCCTACTATGGCTGAAAGGGGAATGTTTTACCCCATTTTAAACTATTCTCTCTTGCATTCTTCCCTCCCTCTGAGAAAAACACTACTCAAACTGATACTGTGTTACATTTTTTGAGACAAAAATGCCATAATTTCATTTAGTTGTGTTACACATGGTGTTATGATAGTAAGAAGGACCCACCAAATGATGAAATGGCACCTCCTGTCTGACAATTTTACAAGATGTGCCTTGATTTTTGCTTCAAATGCAGCTATCAGTTGAAAAAGTTGAAATGAAATGTAGGATGATGCTCTATAAGTGAAAAGTGGGCACTAATTTTCAGTGCCCAATGACTTGAAACCTGTGGCTTTTTAAAAGAGAGATGAATCTGAACAAGGCTCAAGAGTGAATTCCTGGTTTCTATTTGAAATTCTCCATCTCTTGCGTGTCAGCAAAAAATCCCAGGCTTGTCATTGTCACCTGAGAAACAGGACACTAGAAGACCATTTTTAGCAGGCAAGTGAGGATCGGAATGTTTGTTTACGGTGAACAGAAGTGTGAATTCTCAGCACACTATTTTGCACACACCCATTTTGCAATAAGACCCTAAGGATGCCTGAAGAGTAACCAGCTTTCTTAACTAAATACTAGGGTATTTTTGAGCTCATGGCTGAGTAATTTATTGTTTCATTGCAAAGACTAGTAACAAAAGTTACCGAAAATTCACTACAGCTCTAGAATATGGTATTTATGGTCAGATAAAGCCATGTGGAAATGAAACTGTTAGGAAAATATGCCAAGTGCTCTAAGCTGGAGGAACTCTACTGAGTGTCAGTGCTCTGGAGACACTTTCCCTTTGCTCAGCAATTTTTTGTGGCTACCTATCTGACACATTGTTCTATGCTAGGAAGAGCTATTTCTATACCATCAATAACAGCACACATGGAGGAAAATGGCTGTTGTAAACAACTCTAATTAAATAACCTTGGGAAAGACCTGGCCTACAGAGAGGAATCCTGATACTATTTAAATATATTCAGTGCAGTTAAAAGTTATTTCCCAGTCAGATATTTAACTTGGTAAGGAAAACAGTCAGCCGTCTATGCATGTTCAACAGGGCTTCCAAAGACACTCTTAAAAAATCGTTAGGTTAGATTTTTTGACTGAAAGTTTTAAGTATCAACCAAAAGAACCTGATAGACAAAACATCGTAGTAAGTATTGTACTGGTCTCAGACTGGAACTAGTGTTATCATTGCCTGAACACATTATTAATATTTTTTTTTCACAGAGTAGAAATGCACTTAAATATTTCCTTCTTTCTTTTAAGGTATGTCAGAAATCAGATTCTCCTAGAGAAATAGAAATTGGCCTGTATCTGTCACAGCACAGTATAGACTAACAACAGAAAAATAACATAAGGCAAGAAAACAGAAACAAAATAATAATAAAAAAATTAGGCAAATCCTAGAGAATATAAAGTCAAAGAGAAATGAATGAGAACAAAAGAGAATAAGAAAATGGTACTAGATTTTGATGTTTGCTCATGTCTAAGCAAAGAACTAAAAAATATATGTACATATATTTTTTGTACAATGGGATGCAGAAGCTACTATACAAGAGGTAGCTGAAATGCACTCAAATCACAACAGAGGAAATTAAGTTTTATAATGCTTAAATAGAATCTCTGAGTGATTAATATATCTTTTTTACTCACTTTTGGGCTAATAATATGACATCCTCCTTCTGTATGTCAAGCTAGTTCCATGGCACTTGCTGTGATAGTTAAGTGTATACTTTGTAATTGGGACAATTTTGTTAAGGGCAGATGGTAGAGTCAATCTAAAGCCCACCTTTATAATGTACTGCATTTCATTCATCTCCTATGCCAAAAGATTGCAAAGTCTAGACATGGCCAAACCATGCGTATTTAAGCTTTGATATGTTGAGCAATACCAACAGAAGGTGGAGTTCTTAAATTGCAAGCTATGTTGCCTCTTCAAAAAGGCTCATTAGTAATTCCAAGAGGTTTTAAACTGTGGACTATAATCTGATTGACTGGTCACCTGTTGTCCCTAATTTATGCCACTTTTCATCCTTGACTAATAAATTCAGATCTTTTTAGAGTTCTACAGTTTTAATATTCATGCTGGAGGGATCCTTGACATCTACATCCTCTACTCCCCAAAAAATTACAGAATTTTTGTTCTAAGTTTTCACTTCATAGTGTTTAAACTGTAAGCTCTCAGAAGCTGCCTTTGTGTTGCTTTGTATTCACCCAACATCTGGCACAATTTACCTGCTTCTTGGTCAATAATTAGGCAATGACACAGTAAACATGATTATAACTATTACCTTTGCTTTGATTAATTAAAAACTTGCAGCTTTTCACATCACTAGTGCATTAAAATATTTTTTAGGCCAACGGAAATTATTTCTGAACTTCTGATTGCACTTTTATGTGGCTGCATGATTACAATATTTAGCCCTATAATAGGAAAACACTTATTTTTTAAAAAAATCAAGAGAATATGAGCAGAATTATCAATACTGATAACTCAGTAGTAATAAAAAGCTCTATTCACAAAATAACATTGAAAATGTTGCTATTTCAGCCAGCCCTTAATGCATAACTACATCAAGGGTTTAACCAGAAAACAGTCTTTTTCCCCTTTCTTCATCCTATCCCAGGAGCAGCTAGTAACATCCCTACAGAAATGTTCTGATGACTTTAAATTTTTAGTTCTGAGACTGATGAAATATGTCCTCTGTAGCTCTACAGAATGACCGTCTGCCAGAATAGTCCTCTTACCTTTATTCTTAACTCTCCTTCACCTTTGTGATAGCTCTTGGCAATTTGCATAATAAGAAAATGTATAAATATGTAAAAATGTTTCTAATATGCCCTCTGATAAAATAAAAGCATTTTAGTATGGAGAAGCAAGACAAAAAACAATAATTACAATACTAGATAATAGAAAAAATAATGCAAAAATAACCCAAGATCATTCACTATCCGTATCTGAAAGCCACATGAAAAATATGCTGCAATCACCCATATAATTTTTCCTCTTTTAGCAAAAGCATTTTTATTCTTCAGAAAGTGTTAGCATTTGCAACCAAAGGAAAAACAAGAAATAGGATCACTTAAGCAGGCAGTGAGAAATCAAAGACCATCACTGCTGATTTGAAAGTCATGAACACCTTTTTCATACCCCAAACCAGCTCTGTATGCTAGAAACACTTATTTTTGAGCCCTGGACCTGACTGGCTCAAACATATCAGCCACGTTCAGTATTTTCTTCAGTATATAAACAAGGGAGTAACATATCCACTGTGACTACCCAAAGAGGTACAGAGTTCTTTAGCCTCTTTGCAACCTATCCTTCCCAACTGAGTCAACCTAAATAATAAATTATTAGAAACTATACTGACTAATTAATTGTTTGGCTTCAACTTTCCTTCTATTTCCCCATAAAATTTCTATTTCTTTTCTTATTTCTCATTAAAATGTATGTTACTGCTCTTTCTCCTTTTTATCTTCACTTTGTTGTTGCTACCCTTGCACTTCTTCATTGTTCTGGCTGCATTTAAGGGCCTTCCCAAGAGAATAAATGGGATAAAATTTGTAATTTTGGATATATACATTTTTTTCTTCATTAACTTAATATGTACCTACAGGAACATGAAAGCAGATGGACCCTAATCTGTGAATCAGGTCAACTGTATATTGTAAAGGAAACAAAGTCTTTAAATTCAAGTTACTAGGGAATATATTACAGAGTTAGGAAGAATGGACTAAACATTCCACTGTGCTGGTATTTTATTCAGCCATTATTAATTGTCATCAATAATTGGACACCATTAAGCAGTCTTGACTGAATGTGAGATGAGCTAGTCTAAGCTAACTCTTGTATCATATGGAGACTAAATTAGGCTTTTCAATAATCACTGTTTCTAAATGGCAAACAAAAGGTATTCTGTATTGCCCCTGTGTCCTTTATGAGTTCCATAAATAACTAATTAACCTCTGCAACAGAAGTTGGCATTAAAACAGGAGGCAGTCTCGCTGTACAAACGATGGGCATCTAAGAAAAGATCTGAGCAACACAAAGCTTACACTCTCCTTTTTTGCTGTGTTCTCCACAGAAATTAAACGCTTATTGACTCCACATAAATATCCATTTAGTAATCTGCCATTTTTGTTTGTTTTAATATAACACGCAGTTTTACAGTAGAAAGGAATTATGCAGTTTAGAAGTATGAATATTAAAAAAGGATATAATTAAATCTGTAGCCTGAAACCTCTGTCTAAAGCTATAATGACAAATTTAGTCCATATTTATTATGGTGCACAAGGGACTTTAACTAGATCATTAGTTTATATGCCTTACTCAGTAGCGAAGTTCTAAAACTTCACATTTTGCATATTATTACATTATTCATTTTTCCAACTAGGCATAAAATATGGCTTCCCAAGAGTACAATACCTAATTCTTCAAAATATACAAAGATAGCAATAAAATGATTAAATTACAACTCTTACATCTGTTCTTCTTGTTTGATTATAAATTAAAATGTTCAAAACCAGAAGAAAACAATGCAGGTAACAAATATGTTTAACCTGCATATCTTCTCAGAGTTAAATTATTTACCCAACTCTATCCCTGCAATTACAAGTGCTGTTGGCTTGTGCTGTTTTCCACAGGTTGTTGTATCTCTCAGAGGTTGTGAAATAGAGAATAATTTGATGATAGATTTAAAAATCACTGACTCTGACTGATAACATGAATTAGGTGCTGTGAACTCACCATCACAGTTGCTGAGGAAGAATGATCAAAGGACTCAATGAGATTTTTGTGTGTATGAACATAGTGGTTTAAAAAACCCATAAAATTTTATGCCTGTCGGGAGAAAAATATAAAATACTATTCTAAACCACTACCCATCATTGCAAAATGCTGCTTGGTGTTTTCTTTATCAATTACACATTAACAAATCTTTAATCCAATGATGGAAATGCACCAGTGCAGGTGACACTGACAAATTATCCTTGGCAGCCTCTGAACTCATTACACATTTCAAAGAAGACTACCTTGATATAAAATGCATGAACTATTAAATCACAATAGCTACTTGAGAAATTTGATTTTAGGGAGCATTATTAGGGAAATGGTTATTTACTGAAAAATTTCTATTTGAGAAAAATAAATGCATTTTAAACTGTTATTCCACTCACCTGGAGGTGGTTTGTTTCCTAGAATCCTGAAATTCATAAAACCAGATACCTAAAGAAATTGTTTAAATTACTGCGGTCATAATGGCACTGAAGTAGCATTATGCAGCAAGGCATTACTGAATGCCATTGTAGATTTCTGTGGATAAATTAGGGGAGCAGAAGTTACGAATGAGTGCTCCTTGAAAGCTTCTGAACCAATTGAGTTTTCATCAAATTGAGATACCATACTATGTTTCCAGTTTTCATCTGTCTTGAATGGCTGTATTTACTCTAGATGAAGATTACTCTGTAGGTTCCCCTGACATATGCCTTCCAGATACATTTTATGCCATTATCAAAAACATCTTTCTTTTTTTCTTCATATCAGGACTGCTTCAGTTGCAAATAGAAACATGGGAAATGAAGAACTGCATGAGTCTGAATGATCAAACTCTTCCATTTACTGAGCTAAACCCATGTAAACCAACTTATAAAATGCCCCCTAAAGATTTAACTTGCTGTTTTCAAAAAATAATATCGTCCTGATAATGGGCACAAATAAATCTAAAATGATGCTTCCATTAAATTGAGAGGGAGGAATAAAAAATTGGATGAAGAAAGAACTTACAAGAATTTGAAAACTCTCATGTGGAAGAGGGCTTTTTGATAAAATATTCTGGTTTACAAGACTACTTTTGATTTATGTAATAATATGTTAAAAATCTATCTTATTCACCCAATCTGCAAGGAGAAAAAAGAGAAAGGGGAAAAATAAAAGAAACTGACTTCATTACATGGTGTCCCTTGATAAATAAAAACTCGATCTGGCCTCTGTCCACTGCTGTTCTAAATGAGCCCAGTCAGTCTGGCCCATGTTTTTTCATTTCATTTTCTCTAGCCAAATGACTACCATCTGCTGTCACAAAGCTGTCACACAATCAGTAATGGAAGTTTTCTAAGGAATATAATGGCTGAAGTATGAATATATGACATTCCAGCTCCTATCTAGCAGGGTAAGAACAGCAACCCATATGAAAAGGAACAGCAGTAGTGTTCTCCCACTTCTCAGCAAGTGCATTGTAATACAAATCTTTATTTGGACTCAAGACGTTGACAGGTCAATTGAACAGAATAAGTCTAGTTTATGATGCAGTTGTCAGAAGTGGTTAAAGCAGGAGTCTGTTTACCAGCGCTCTGAGATATTCCAACAATTTTTCTTGCAAACCAGCACCTTGAGGTTAATTACTTTACCAATTTGAGTAAATGGCAAGCCATATTCCCATCTGTCTCCATTAGTTCCCCACTATTTCTCAATTCATGATGACTGGGGTCAAGGCTGTGGTACAAAAGAAGAGCTAATAAAGCATGAATGGAGCAATTTTCTGTTTATACAAATGTGGTAGCCACAGCATAAGAGAAGAGACATTTTAGAAATGCATATTCTTTGCTTTGAAAACTCTGGGTGCTAACTGTACTTAGAGAAGTGAAAAACAAACACTAGCAATGAATTGCTGGTTCCATACTTATTTATCTTTAATAAAACCTGCTATGTAGCATTGCAATGCCCACTTGTACCCTGGCACAGGAATTAGAAAAGTTCAGAAAAGCCTACTGCAGCTGATCTCAACTAAGCTTGTTAATTCACCAAAGGCAAGCTGCCTGGGAAAGAAAAAAGAAAAATCTCTTTATTTTGGTACCAAAATGCAGCATTACTGAAGCTTTTCTTCCTCAAGTAAAAATTTCTTGCTATCTATACAGGATTTAGTGCTGGAATCCCTTAAAAGCTGTTTAGCAATATGACTGATTTAAGAGCTCAAGGGACAATACCTATGTTATTTGTTTGTTCATTAAAACACTGTGAAAGTTTACTCCTGTATTAAAAAGTGTAGCCTTTCTCTTATTTCTTAATTTTAAATTCAGCCATAAAGTTATATTCTATTCAAAACACTTAGATTCTATAACCAATACCTTAGATAAATAATTCAAGGGAAAACCTCCACCAATTTCCACAAACTGTTAATGAATATGCTAGTTTGATAAATTCTGCCTAATCTACTTTGTCTAAACAGTGGCAGTCTAAAAACAGAAGATAATATTTTGGCCATTTGCCACAAATGGCAGCATTACTCATTAATTAAACACTACAATAAAATAAATTTTGCAGCAAATGAGGCATAAAGCACGTATTCTCCCACAAATGATTCAAAATAGAATAGAGGTAATAATGTTCTATTGCTGTTTGTGTAGTGTAAAAATTTTAATCCATGATATATCCATCAAAAGCCACAGAAACCCATTAATGTGAACCAAACCACTAAGTCCATATACATATTAATTCCTGTAACACAGTCTAGAGAATAACATATTTTTAGATTACTGTATTCATCCCCAAGATCAGATTAAAAGCCAACCAATAAAGATGACAACAGAACAGTCAAAGAACAAAATTGACTATCAGCTCTTCTGATTTCTTAAGTAATAAAATAAGGTTTGCACTTATATTTATTCTATTCTTCACACAGTTCACATTGTCAGTTTTTCTCATTATATGCTTTCTATTTCACAAAGTATTCTTCTGCTGGTAGCGTGGATTCTAAACACTAATGTTCTGATACCAAGGGAAAACAAAACCAAACACCTAAAGATTGGGAAAGCAGAGAAGGGGAAAAGGTGGTTCATTCTGTACTCATCTGGATATCATATTCCTGGTTTATGATATAACAAAAAGCAAAAAACCAAGGAGGGAATATAAACTGATGAATAGTCTGTCCTCAATCTTTCAATAAAATCCAGATGTACTTTTCCAGCAAAGTCCTTCAATAAAAACTTCTCCTGTTTCCACTGGATAATTTCAACAACATTCCTGATTAGAATGATTATGATAGCATTTTTTTATTATTTTTTTAAAATAGATGTATTTCTCACAATGGTTCTATTCAATTTGGACCTTGTAATTACAAAGAATTTTTAAACTGCTCCTTTCTGTGTCCACCAAGAAATAATATCTATATGTCAAATGCATATAATAACCATGCCCAGTTATATCTTGTGAAAATTTGGTGGAAATGTTATTTTTACTCAATAGTTGTTATTAACAGAATTCCTTGGACCTTTTTTCTTCTTATACTCTATTAAGAACACCTGAATGATGGACTTGACATCAAAATCAGATTTAGGTTGGATTGAGAAAAAGGTTCTTCCCCCAGAGGGTGCTTGGGCACTGGAACAGGCTCCCCCGGGAAGGGATCATAGCACCAGCCTGAGAGAGTTCAAGAAGTGTTTGGACAATGCTCTCAGGCACAGGGTGTGATTCTTGGGGATGGTGCTGTGCAGGGCCAGGAGGAGGACTTGATGGTCCTTATGGGTCTTTTCCAACTCAGCAATTCTGTGACTCTGTGCTTCTGTAATCTTGCTGACTGAATTCACTGACAAGAACACGACAATTAAACTTTAAGAGCCTCAAAGTTGGTGTCCTGGTCTTGTAATATGTGCTAAGCATAATTGGAAGAAATTCAGAGTAATTCCTTTTAAGACCTGAGGTTGAATCTCAAAAGGGAATATGTAAAAAGTCACCCTCTTAGTCTCTATGTCACCCAGACTCCTCAGCATTTCAATTTTTAATCACTTTTTGTCCCTGTGTTTCAGTGGGTGACACCACGTAACAGAGGGTTTTATATGTTTATCAAAAATGTTTTGGAATGTGGAAAGTTGTTGGAAACCCTTTGGGTTACACTGTTTAATCACCTAACTAAAAAAATAGCCAGTACAAATATATGGGAACATTGCAGGGCAGCATAAAACAGTTAGAAATTGCTAGTACCAACTTAATTAATAAAAATCATGATACAGTAAGTGAAGTGAAACACGAGTTAGCATTCCAAAACCTGCAAGCTCCTATGGCAATGATTAATTGTATTCACCAAGAGAGATGAAAAAATAACAGCTCAAAGATACACAAGTTTTTATAAACAGCAACTTTTAAAAAGTCTTTCAAAAATATAGAATATATTGTCTTAGGGTTGAATTCAAATAATACCTGATTTCACCTATTACAATTTTTTTCTACAGGATAAAATGGAAACTACATTAAGGATTGAGTTCAACTTCTAATTTGCAAAGTACATCTGCTTTATAGAACATCTTTACAGCAGCCTCATAATAAGATAAACATGGCTTGTAACTTTCACTCACCTTTCACAAAAAACATGAAGCCCTGGCTTTGTTTTTAAATTTTAATTACATGATGGGGAGAAGCCTCTAATTTCTGAGAACACACTGTAAGACAAATAATTTGTAAGAAGAGTAACAAAGTAATGCAGAAGTGTACAAAGGCTTTATTAAGGAAACAGCGCTCAAAGCACTGACTTCTCCTATACTTCAAATCTGTTTCTGATTCTTGAGCTGGCACTGCTTTAAGGAAAAGATGCAGCTTTGTCAAATGACAACGCAACAAGACACATTACCCTGCTTCTGTTATGAAATTCCTTCTGAAAAATCTCAAGGATTTCTCAATTTTGCATACGTTGTATCTCCCAAAGTGTCCTAAGACAGTCTTACAATTCTTACAGAGGATTCGTTCAAATTTGTAAATTACTTCTGTGTGCTTTGTCAAGACAGAAATGTCAGCTTTGCTACTCTTTGTGGCAGATGTTGGGCATGCTTTCAGTGCCATATTGTCCTAGCTGTAAAAAGAATGAATGCAACTGGTAAATGGAATAATTTCCTCTCAGATTTGCTTCACTTATGATATCTGTTCTATAAAACATCTTAGGCACAATCAGTTGTACATATAAAAATTTTACTGCTTCTCTCAAAAAAATCCACCAAAACAACAAAAATACCAAATCAAACTGAAACAACAAAAAACCAATTGAACAACGGGCTGCATATGGATACACGGAAAGTTTCCCTACAATCTCTTAGCACTTTGGACTGTAGAAGTTTTTTCTGGCAGACAAAGAAGACACCAGTAAAAAAGGAAAAGGTGAAACAGCTTCAAGTGTTGAAACTTTGTAGAACTAACTCAACATGACACTATTTCTCTATATCTTTAATCTTATGAACCATGTTAGGAGAGACTCAGAAGAATGAAGAGATACTGCAAAAAAATTAAAAAGAAAGGAAACATCTGTTATTACTTTGCTTCTCTAGATTGGATCCCAAATCTTGAGGTGTTTAGATTTGATAAATAACTTGATACTGAGATCATTCTCAGGATTTTGGTTGTGCTTACATCCACTGAGTGAGCATGCCACAACAGCTCTTGGTGAAAGAGCTTCTTGCTGGGCATCATCACCTGTTCAGTATTCCTTATAAGTAAATAAGGGCGTTTCCTTTTAGAAGTAATAATTTTGCATGTTGAACTTTTGGAAGATCCTCTCCTTGATAGATGAAATAACTTTCAATCTTTCAGTTAATATTAAATAGGAGGTTCAGAAGTCCATGTGAAGTTGACATTCAGTAGCTCACTGCAAACAGAAGCACCTCAGACAGGATCAGTTTTTACAGATAAAGCTACTGGTCCATTGGGGTAAATGCCTTTTTTACTTCTTAAGTTTTCTTATTTATTTCTTATTTCATTATTCTTACACTTGGAATAATGTGACATGAGAATAATAATTTTCTTTTTCTGCCTTTGCAGAGCCAAACACGGCTATCTGAATCTGAGAATGTTTCTGGCTTAGCAGGTCAGTGAGAGAAATTATGAGCTGAAGAACTGCACTGACAGCTAAACCACTCATATAATTAGAAGAATTAAAGCTCTTTAGGCACTGAGTAGTGGCCCAGATACTCTAGTTTTCAGCCATTGTTTTACTTAAGTCTATTCCCAAAACCAGAAAATTGGTTGGTTTAGCCATTGTTCCTACCTACATTTTAGCATGTGTGTGAGGAACTCTGAAAATAAGGTAAGGAAACACAGCATATTCACTACATAAGGACATTTACCTGGCCAAGGATGAGAAGCTGTATGGCAAAGAACTGAGGTGTCATGTTTCAGAGGCAAAAATTTCACCTATTCTTATGTCATCACTGTTATTTCAGTGTCAATATCTGATAGATAGGAATCCTTGATATCATCAAATTAGGATATCAATTGCTACCATGCTTATATGTCCTGCTTTCATTTTGGAATGCTTGCAAATAACAAAAATTTCCAAAGATTTCTGGTTAAAACTTATAAGTCATGGAAAATGGCATTTTTAAGTGAAAGAAAAAATCCTTTTATAAATTACTGCTTAAGGTCTCTTCTAGTTAAGTAATTCATCACAAGTCACTGCACCCCAGCTACTCTGTTTTTTTACTAAGCTCTAAGTAATGGGTGATGAACTGAATCAAGTGTCTTCTGAAAAAGTAAACTGCATACTCTTTGTGTTCCCTGTATATAATAGAAAGTGCAGACTGTATCTTAAGATATGGCAGACCATTTCTTACAGGGAAGTAAGGTGCTTATCTGATGCTAAAACAGCATAATTTTTCTTTCCATGTTTAGACTGCAGGATGTAATCCAAACTCTAAACTGGCAGTGGGGGTGGGAGGGGGAATGGAATGTGGATGGTAATTCTGATTTCACAGCTGAGCAATAAAATCTCCTGTAGGTTAGTTCCCATGAAAGAACTAATAAGGACACTTGTTTTCAATCACAGATGCTCTCTTCTCAGTCCTATTCTGAAGTGCTTTATTCAGAGTTTCCCCAATCAATATTTTGACTTTGAGAGGCAGAGCTATTAGAGGTTATTTAGTTGGAGAGGGGGAATGCCAGGTCTTGAGCCAGTCAGTCCTCCTCTATGGTTTGTCAAAGAAGGTGAGAGGGAAAAAAAAAGCAGATGCAAAGAAACAGCTTGCATTCCCACCCTAACTGGTAATCTTATTTTCTATTGTTACATCTTTTGCTAAACGTATTTTATAGATTTGAAAACATGCAAACCCAAAGCACTCGAGAAACATAGCATGGAGAATATGGTAATGGTATCATAACTCTTCTCTAAAATGAGCAACAGTATTCTGGCTATCGAGTCCTGGAATAATGCTGCTTTCCCTGTCCTGGGATGAAGCCTCCAGCAAGCTAAGATATATTCCTTTGTCTACTATAAAGAATGATTAGTTAGGTAAGTGACAATTTGGATTTTTGCAGCAGCCTAGGAGAAAAATATAGTAGGATGGGAATATGTGTATATATTATATATATTCTTTGGGTATGATAATAGATTTTTAGGTATCTTAGGAAAGAATACAACTTCAATTCCAAGCTGTAAAATTACTTTAACAAGACTTATGAATACCTCAAAATCCATTTCAAGCAGCAGTTTGGTTTTGCTCCTCCTACCAAAAAGGGTAAAAAGTTGTTCTACCAAACACCAACATGGGGTAAGAGAATAAACTGTCTCACCACAATGCAAAACTGACAAATGAAGGCTAGAGGTCTTTACAGTTCAAATAGTTAAGAAAACCTTATTAAAAAATGTTTATTACTTGAATTCCTAATCACAGTGGATAACTGCAGTCTTATAATCTGTTTTCTGTTCACAGTATGCAGCTATCTCTTTTGGGAAGACAAAGTGCATGGCAGCTTATATTTTGTTGGATATTCTTCATTTTGGCTACAAATCCTTATAGAAATTCTGCTTAATGTGCTTAAGGGTTATATCCTAATTGATTTTACTTCATATGCCTTTGTTTTTAGGATTATCATTGCTTGTTAGCAGCAGTTCTTTGCCTTCCAAATGCTGTTCTTCCTCACATATCTTATTTACTAGAAGAAAAAACAAACAAAGAGAAAAAGTCTGTGGTTTAGCTCTGCTCATATCTTGCAGCCAGAAGTTTCTGAAAATCACCAGTTTAGTAGCCATACACCTAGCTGTCTTTTTGTAGCTTCCACTATCATAGGCAGCAATCGAAATAATTTTTTATATAAATGAAATAAGAAAAGAAAAATTTCTGTTACTCCAGAAGTTTGTTTTACATTAATATAATTTTACAGGAGTACTTCTCACTATTTTCTTTTTACGTCTTCCTTTTGGTATTCATCACTACTTCTGATCTCATACACTGAGTAAGGACCCTGGTTTCACCATGTTCAGGGTGAAGTTTTCATGCAAGCTATTTTTTAGGACTGCTTGCTACCAACATAGAAGCCAAACTGAGCAGACACTGTTTTTTTATTTGATAAGAAGGGAAATAAAGCACAGAACATTTTATTTTACAATCAAGAAAATCCTTCTACATCTTGAGAGAAGAAGCAAAATAACAGATAATTTAAAAAAAAATGTTTTTGGAATAATAGAAACTTAAGTAGTGAGATGCTGAATTGTAACAGATAGTTGATATTTTCATTAAATTGGTCTACTTCAAACATTTAGTTGCTTGGTTTTTAATAGCTGATTAGGCAGTAATTTTTTGTTTTAGTACATATCAATTCTCTTTTACTATAGATTGCAAATTCCTGTTAAAAGATTAGGTGATTTTGCTTTCATTTTAGAAAGACAGCCAAATAAGTTACCTGGATATGCCAAATGTAAACTCTACAGTTGTCCAAATTACTTTCTCTCTTGATTCAAAGTGGGTGTTTTTGTGTTGCAAACTGTAACTCCCAATTCCTTTTGGCCAACTCCATATGCATCTGACTGATTATTTGTTTAGTAGCACTCAGCACACTGAACAGGGCAGGTTTGTTCTGCTGACGACTTTATTACCCATCTGCCACAAAGCATGGCTGTGATATAATTCATTCTATTTACCCTAAAACAACAACAACAACAGCAACAACATCCCTTCTCATGGGTGTGCAGTGTTCTGAGAGGAAAAAATAATTTGACACTTCATCTTTCAATGTCTTTTGCCTCTATGCAGGGAAAAATTATGTAGAAATAGTCCTTTCATTAGAAACAGTGAAATAAAACTAGTATTTCTTCCCTGAATATATAGCACCAAGGAGGCATCCCACCATTTGGAATGTACTTATTTCTCAAATAAAATTAACAAGTTGATATAACTGCTTCATAATTTGAAATATTTTCTGGTTTTTTTTATTTTAAAGGATATTTTTGATAGTTTTGATTCAGGAAAGCTTTTTCCTTCTGTCAAGTTGAAGGGTTTTATTCAGTTTATTTTTGTAATGAGCCTGTGTAAATGGTTTGTTGCTATGTAAGACACACAACAAAGCCAGCACCATGTAAGCACTTTCCATTCAAAATCCTCCACCAATCTTTCTTCCACCAATCTTCACAGTTATAAAACAGGATGCTGAATGTTTAAATACACAGATAGATAGACTGAAGTGAGCATGTGCCAGCTCACAGGGAGACAGTGTGGGTGGGGCAGGTGAGGAGGAAAAACCTGAATAACAGTGATTTCAGAAAGCAGAGGTTAGAAACGAACATGCCTCCAAACAGTGCACACAGTTGTACCTTCCTTTTCTGTAATTTAGATAAAACCAAACTGAAGGTATGTGGTAAGCTAAGCATGGTATATCAATATTTATGCTGCTTGGAATTTATGAACCAGCAAGTTCCTATGCAAATATTCCAGCTACAGAAAGGTAACATTGTTTTCTGCACATCATGCTTCAAGTCATATGTTCTGAAATAAAAATTTCAAGAGTATACTGGCCTTCTTGAATTTTTATTTTATTTAGAAAGCTGTCATTTACAAGGCCAAGCCTGTACTCAAAAAACTCCTGTTTTAATGATGATGCATATTATTTATTGCATGTACTAGCTATGAATACATTATTTTAACAATGCTTAAAATTGGCCAGAAAATCTATAAGCTTTTCCTTCCTTCTTGTGTGGAGTGATCAACTCCTGCTCAGCAATTTCTCTGTGTGAGATACTGAAATGAAGCAAATAATGTATTTTTCTTTACACTGACAGAGATGGCTATTTATTCTAAGTTCTTGGTTATTTTCATAAACAATAAAGTTAAGAATAAAATTTTCTACAAATTCTGGGTAATTCTGCAGGGACAATTTTCAGTTCTGTCGAGTGAAGCCAAAGTAATATTTCCGTGTCATGTTTATAACCATCTGTGTGGTTGCAAAGTCAAGTTCAGGTAGCTTTGATCTTGATAAGGTGCAGATATTTGGATGTGAAGGATGACTACATTCATTTGAAAGAACAAATGGATTAAAATGCTTCGCGTGCTGGGAAGAAATGCTCAGAAAGTTAAGGATAATTTCAAAATAGGTTTTCTAACTATAATCAGACACTAATTAAAACAACAGTAGCCAAATTTGGAAAGACTACACATCCTAGTACCTGGTTCATGTCAATAACCTGTGAAGACAGCTTTGCAAAATGAACGAAACACAAAACCCAAGCCAACCCCCCTGAAAAAGTCACAGATCTTGTATCTGAAAGGGAAATAAAACTTAAAACATAGAAATATCATAATTCCATTAAATTTTTTCTGATTACTTGGTAAACCTAAGACAAAGCTTTTCTTACTGCTTCCAGGTTTTTTAACTATCACCAATGGTGCAACTGGTAAATGGTTATAGTCACATCTTTAGTGGTGTGCCTACTCAGAGAGCCAGAAACAACAAAAAGGAGAGAGGGAAATTTGGGTCTCCCTGAGGTCAATGGCCAAACAGATATTTGTGTCATGTTTTCACTATGTAGGTGCAAGAGTTATGAGGATCCTCTTGGAAGCAGTGGGCATGCAAATATCTGTCCAAGAGTAGTAATAGCTCAGGGACTGGCAAACACAGATTCAGAATGGATACAAATGCTTACTGTCATCTGTGCATTTGTAATTGTCAGGGAAGGGAACTGCAGACTTTTATTTCCTTGTAAAAAGCAAGCCACCAGATTTCTGAAATGCTCTTAAGCAGATATGATGCCTTAACAACTGTTAAATATCACAGATCTCTAAGTAGCTTGCAGTCAATAGCCACCTTTCAAATCAACAAGGTGAAAACTGTGAAATAAAAATTCCTGGAGACATTGAGAGTGAATTATTAAATAGAAATCAGACAGTTTTGCTCTTAATCTGCTGGAAATAAACCTGAAACTAAAGGAAAAAATTATGCCCTTTTTTATTATCATGGAATTACTACAGTTTTGTAGAGTTGTAATTTCAACTGAAAAATGTAATTTTCCATAATATTGCTTGTGTCCACAGATTAGATTTGAATTACTAGCCAAAAGTTCCTGTTGCTATTGAAATTTTAATTCACTTTTTGACAGGTAGGAACTTGAATATCTGACACCAGCTGTACAAATTGAGAAGTCATCCACTCTCTTGATATTTCTTTTCAAGATAAATTACCTTAGGATATTTTTCATGACCAGGTATTGGTTTCTACCTGTTTCCTAGAAAGGAAAAGATCACAAAACTGCATCTTCTGTCCTCCGTTTTGGCAATTCCGTAGTGAGGTTATCCTCCATTCTTTATTTGTATAAAAATGTTTCAATATAGTACATGACTTCAAACATGTATCATGTGTTGTGAGAGTGTCTGGACAATGGGAAATGGCAAGTAATGCAGGGCTTGGGGCTCAGTTTCAAATTTATCATCTAGAAGCACATCCTCAAGTGCCTGACTAACATTATCTGTCTCTTCTTCCTACAACTAAATACATCCATATGAAATGCACCCTAATGTGCTCACATCCCCCTCCTCACAATCTTAATTTTATTTATTGAAATTTCCCTCTTTTATTTAATGTACAGAGAAAAGTTATTTTGCACTGCCACCACTGCAGGAGCTTTTTAAATGATTCAAGGAAGTATAGCTTTCATTTAGGTTTGTGCCCTCCAGTCTGTTTATACTGGTCGATACACTTGTCTGAAAAATATAATGGATTAGCACATCATTCAACAAACTAGTCAGAAGGCAAGCTCAAGGCGACAGAAACCAAAAAGTAAATTACAGCCAGCAGAAGGGAGAGGCCAAGCCTACAGCTAGGAAACATCATATCACTACAAAACCTGTATTCTGTGAGAATGTTACTTCAACTGAAATGGGTGAAGAATTTACACTGAAATATAATAAAACAATCAACTCCATGATTACATACAAAACTATAAACTGTACAGTTTATGAAATATAATGCAAAATGTGATGCTCACAAACAGTGCATGTTACAGTCATATCTCCTATCAACAACAGACATTATTAGTCTGTAATGTGAAAGGAGTATTTTGTCTCCAGTTCAGCACTTTTTATTTCAGCGCTTATTTAACACATTTAAACAAGTACCAACCAAACAAGCCAAAAAGTATATAACGAAAAATCTGTGAAAGTATATATTATATAGGTAGATTAAACATACATAAAGATGCAATTCAACTCAGGATGGATGATCATTTTCCTTAGCACAGATAACCTATCTAGACTTCCTAGATAACCTTCAAGGTGAAGTTCATTAGCTACAATTTTTTGCATATATGTAATTAATTAAACTCCTTTGTATAAGTGATAATTGTGGGTTATTTTTCTTTTTTGAACCTCCAGTAGTTGATTAGAAAACTAAAATCAAATCACTGTACTTCCACTTTAAAATTTGTAGAAGAGTTATTTGCAATACTCACTTTAGTTATGCAACACATAAATCTTTTCACATTTACAAAGAGAAAAGAGCCCTAACTTTGTTGTAGAAGTTGAAGAATATAATACCACTATAATAACCTTTCAGAAAATTGACACAGTGGATGAAATTCACTGCTGTGGTAGGTCCTTTAGCTGAAGTGGAGGTACATCAAGAAGAGTTGTGTTTGCCATGCTGGAAGTCACACCATATGACTATTAAGTAAATTCTTGAAAAGAGTTAGAAACAACCTAGCAGATGCATCAGCAGAAAAGAATGAGAAACCACCTGTCACGTGGCTTCCAAAGTCCTGTATCTGAGGGGGAGAAAGCCATCTCTACAGAAAGTGAACCTGCACTATCATTCCTTTTCTACATTTCCATTCAGCTGTGCTTATGCATCAATTAGTTTTGCTTTACTCCTGCTATTTTCAGTTGTGCTTGTGTCTTACACATCACTGCAGGTTTCAGGAAAGATAAGACCAGCATTTCAGATTTCCCTCATGGCCACAGCCTTGGTTTCATTTATTCACAAGATGAACAGAAGCAGATGATTTCTGGAACTCAATTTGCCTATCTCTATTCCCCAGCTCTCACCACACAGAGTCACTTTGAACACCTTTTCTAGGATTCTAGAAGGAGGTCATGCCATAGAGCATGTCTTTGAAAGGAATTCCCAAACTTTTTAATTCATAACACATGCTTATTGTTATTGGAGCTAAACGAGCAAGTAGGAAGCAAGTGTATATATTTTGGACCACTCATAGTTTGCTTAATCTAGGTTATTTCTGCTCAAGAACTGAAGCCCCTATACAGTGAGGAAACCTCTTGTAACTTTATGGATAAAATCAAGTGTATTTGGATTAAATTCAAATATATTGGATAATATAAATTTCAAATATACTGTATAATATAAATTTCAATTTCCTGAAGGGACAGGCTCCACAATTAACTCTTTCCAAGTTGTGTGTATATTGCACTGATAATCAAGTTTCTATTTTGGTAATGAGTTGGTTTGGAAAATCACATTTGCACTAGGATATGTCTGTTTCTTAGTTGTCTACCCTTGCACACTACTTCTGGGACATCTACAGAATCACCAAAACCTTTCCTGTTTAAAGCAAATATGCCAATTTTAAAATGTCATGCCCTATCACAGCTGAGGCCTCAATGTTCAAATATGCTGAGCTTTCAATTCAATATGAAATCTGCCTGTTCCCCTGGCATGGGGCCAACAAGAGACTGATGGGTTTTGACACATTCTTCCCTGGTTTGTTTGTTTCTTGGGCAGGAGCTGATGTTCAACACCAATCACAATTTTAGATGTTTAGTAAGGTTTATAAAATTCAGACTGTGAATTTAAATATATAAAATATAAAAAATCAATTAAACATTGAGGCCCATGTCCTACTTTTATAAACACATGTAATTTCACACTTTTGACTGACCAAATGATTAAGCGGATGCACATGACCTATGCATCAGTTTTGGGTTTTTATAGAGAAACACAGGGTATAAAGAAACAAAATACAGACACACAGAGTATCAGTGCTTTTTCACTACTGAAATTCAAGTATTGCTAATAAATGGGTTTGGTCATAATTTTTCTCTCCAGAAATTTTGCTTTTGCTTTGTTTTTGGTGAGATTGTCACTGATTTTAATGAGAGTTCCCGCAGTTCAAAAATCTAAGCCCCAATCCCTCTAAGGTTTAACTGAATAGATTTATCATTTGTTTCACAGCTTTCAGTGAGAATTCTTGTGCTCATGTTTCCAGGATCCAAGCCTTTGTTATGACATATTAATCCTTTCTTCTACTCATACTCTATTTTATGATTTTGTTATGATTTATCCATCCTTTCTTCTACTCATACCCTTTTTATTTCAAGTTCAACTTGTAGCATTACCTTTTTTTACTCTTGTTTTAACACTCATCTGTCAGAAACCTGTTTTCAGTTCCTTGTCACATTGTCAAATTTACCACTGTTTAGAAATTTTTACAGGACACACATCTGTTTCAGACTGAATCATTTAGAAAATTTCAGCTAAGGCTGAGTCTAGACACAACAGCTTTTTTTTTTGCTCATGTTAAAGCAGTAAGATTTTTTTGAGCACTGATCACATTCCCATTTCTATTACAGAATGGATCTGAAACTGGCAGATGGATTTGCCTTTATACCAGCGAGAGGCTATTTGCCATTCCAATAAAAGCACACTGAGACTTGTCCGAGTCATATGCCACTGAACATGCAACCACTTCTTAGACAGATCAATACAAACCTTCATTCTATTTACTTCTAAATCTACAATGCCCTATGCTTATGATGGGGGCCAAGGGTGTGATCTGTACAGTGACTCATGGGATTACTATATTGGTGTGATTTTGGAGCTGCAGAACAGGAGCCAAAAAAAGAGACAGACACCTCACCAAAGCTGTGCATTTCTGAACTATTTTTTGCTCCTGGATCCTATAAGATGTGAACAACTAGACAGCCTGATTGCTTATATCTGGCATGCAGTCTCCGAGCTGTGATGGGAACATGTGCTACTGCCATGCACAGGTGTGTGAGAGGGGCCAAATGAATATAAAGGTCTGCCTAGAGGGATTTCAATTTCCATGGCTAAATCTCATTAGATTCTTTCCTTTGTAAACAGATTCCAACCTTCAACAGTTAACAGCACTAACCACACTGCACCTTTCCCCAGTAAAACTAAATGTGCTTCATCCTACCATAGTTCTCAAGGATAACCATGGCCAAAAATCAGAAAGCAAATGCATGTGCTCAGGGTTGTAAGGCTGCAGCTGGACATTCCTTCCCTCCTACGAATGAGGGACAGTGTAGGACAGAGATAGAGAACTTTTCAGCACGCCGTTGAGGTTCCTCTTTCAATCACTCACTCATACACGTTCATACACAGAGATGTATTATATGAAAATATACATGCATACATACTCCTGGCTATAAAGCTAATGCTGTAAGGCATCCTGCATTTTGTCATTACACTAGAGTGCTATTCAACACAACTAACAGAATCTGTATGAAAAAGAAAATTTAAAAGTTTGTCTTTGTAATAAGTATGAATGACCATTTGAATTTATTTTCATTAGAGGGGAGGGGGATAGCTAATCATCGATGTAGCATTTGTAAAAGGGCAACAACTTTTATGGCTGAATTTTGAAAGGTGAAAATATTCATCCCTTGTAAACTTCCCTTCCACTGTGAAATGAGATTCTCATAGTCACCAATCTCATTAAAAGTTAAAACTGTGTCTGCTTAGCATTAGCAAGGAATAAAAGGGTAAGAAATGAGGTGTCTATGAGAACTATAGCTATTGACATCATTGACCTATAAATACGTCCTCTTCAAGCTGATATACAGCAATTCATTATCCCTGTTTTGATATAATTGCTATTACTGAAAGCCCTTTGCTTTCAAGTGTTAATACAATTGCAGTTCATTTTTCAGATAATCTGCCAAAAAGAAAAAACTAATTTTTAAATATTTGATCATAAAAGTTGTCCTCAGCTTTTACAGATAATTTAGTCAAATAATATCAGATAACCTTAGAGCAGATTTAACAGGAAATTGCTAGGGACTCCATCTAAGCAGCATCCATTTGCACTTATATAAATGTACTGAATGTGTAGGAAGACTTTGACAGCTTGCCATATGTGATTTCATTCTGTAGCCTACCTACTTTACCATCAAAAGTTATATCCTTTGAAGCATTGCCAGAATTACTTTAGCCCAGTAGATATGCTAGATGTGCCCTTTAAAAGCCGTATCATTTCCTTTCTACTCTGACTAGTTCAATGTAGCATCTGCTCAACTAAATTCCTTTGAAGGTTAAAACCAAAAAAACCCCTGTACTACAGCTCAGTAAGATGTCCAGTGTTGAATGAAGACCATGGATGCAAGAGAATAAATATGACTTAAATGAGACTATAAAAGACAATCAGAAAATTATCAGCTATCATGAGCATATTATAATTATACATGCACAGAATAAATATTTGCATTTCAGGATATGCAAGCGTTTTATTTAAAATAAAAATAAACTCTGCATTTTTTTTACTTCAAGTCCATTATGTTGATTGTTTATATGCAAATTCTGATATTGCCGTGACACGGGTGTTAATGCTATAATAAAGAATATCACACATCAACAACTTGATTCAAAATAGCAAATATAGGTATGAATGTATAATCTCCTTCAAAATCTTTGGGTTTTACAGTTATTTTAAAAGACATGACATTATGTTCACAGCACCTTCCCAGCTGTTGTAGATGACAATGAAGGCATAGGCCATATCATCTAGTAACACAATGAAGCTGTGACATTCTAGAAATAATTTCAGTTTACCTTCTCTAATTTCTACAAATGCTATTTAAAATTGAAGACTGGTGTTTTTACTAAAGAGGTGAATGGATTCCAGAATTATATGATTTTCTTGGCTGCTAAATTGAAAATATTCCAAAACACATTAAAATGGTAGTGTCCTTTTGTAGTCTCTTTGCCCTGTAAAAACCCTGCAATGTCAATTTTAATTAATGAGCTGTAAAAGTTACATGTTTATATATGGGGTTTTATTTTTCCAGTTTGCTTATTATTCTTATTACTTCACAAGAATTTGCACCCTCATTAGGGAAGTTGCAGACTTTGCTAATTTGGAGGGATTTATCCCAAAAAGCATCATGAGAATGCAGACTGGTCTGTGTCAGATCTAGTCACATCACTGTCCAAAATAGGTAAAGCACTAATGTGTTAAATAGCTCCTAACCACTTAGAATGGGAAAAGCATAATTTGTTCTGAAAATGTCTACTTTAGTTGCTGTCCATCAAACACATAAGATTTTTCTTCACAGTCACAAGTGTACAGAAACCTAGAGGAGTGTAGTGATATCAAAAAAAGAGAGGAGAATAGAACAAGTATTAAGGAACCTACTTGTATTTAGCCAAAGAAAACATCTGGAATAAGTTCAATTTGAAGTGTACAGAATTCTAGAGACACATTTTAACCAAAAAACAGGAAATAGAAATCATTATATTTGCAATGAGCATGAAAGAGAATCCCATCTCTAGAAACTGGAATTTGCAGTTCATTTCAGTGACTGAATTATTTCCTATTAACAATTCTTCCTCTGAACTGCCTTCTTTTAGGAAGGCATTGCACACTTAAGCAACAATACATCCAAACTTGATCTGGGAGCTAAGAAGGAGGACAGACTGAATCAGAAGAGAGGAAAGAGATTCTAAAAATATCACAATGTTCACCCCTCCCAAACATGCAACTAATAAAATATATACCTTTCCCACTACATTTTTTAGCCAACCCCTCTGATATTGAAGATTGTTATGTCTTTGGAGTGCATCTTTCTCAGTGGTTAGACTTTAGCTCATCTGCACACAAGGTTGCAGTAAATAGAGTATATACCAATTACAATTAATGCAGGAATCCTCTAAAATGCCTTAACATAATCTTGATTTGAGTTAACTCATATCTGAATATATAAAATTGGAGACGGGGCAAAGAAACTGAGGTATCATATGACCAAAATATTTTAAAACTTGCAAGCAATCTGTAACAAATAAGAAACCAAAAGGAGAAATCGTGTCACTCATTCAAAGTACTAGTTGCTTATAGGGACAGAGGGATTGCTCGTTAAGTTACAGAATATGTCTTCATTCTCAATGTAAAATAAGAAGCATATTTGCAGTATAGAGTAAAATGAGAACCATTCAAAAATCTGGGAAATCTCTTCATTGACTTACAGGCTGTGGATCAGACTCATGCCATGTCAGAAGAAGCAAACATAGAAGGAAAAGCTACTGCTTCTCCAACTGGATTAATGGATTTTAGAAAAGGAAACATGTCTTCCTACAAACTTTAAGTCATGACTCATACATGCAGCTTTAATACATAGAAGAGATACAATTACAATTTTCATAATATCTTTGTTATGCATATGCTCTGGAAGTTCAATAAGAATACATGGATAGCTCCATTGTTATTCAAGGAATCTCAGGAATGCGTACAGCTTTGTATTTAACACTTCCGCATGAATAAGTGCTGTCCCAAATGAGACATCTCTCTGAAATGCAGTATGAAAAGGCAGAGAGTGTGCCTGACTGTAATGGCTACATCCTAATACAGCAGTACTCAGACTAGACAATACTTGTCACCCAAAAGACCCAAAGACAGGATCTCAAACATAAAATAATTAATATAGGTAATAATTCTGTCATACATTTTATTAGTATAAGGCCAGATTTATTAACACAAAGGCTTTAAAAGTTATCTGGAATACAGTAGGAGCAGAATACACTATATCAGTTTATAGATCCATGTGATAGAGAAATAAGGCAGTATTTCTCCTTTATATTTTACCGTTGCCAAACTTTATAATATTATTGCTAATCAAGTGGTTTGGTTGTAGTTTCAAAGGCTTTTTGTAGAATCATGATATTCCCAAAAAGTCTCAGACATCTCCTACATATTAAAGTACATTTTTAGCATTCATGTAGTTAATGGAAAAAGAAGACTTGAAAATACAAAGCCACAAAGGGTGCAACCACCCCTGAATGTTAATAAGCCCTTAAAATATTATTTTCATATATCTTGAGAATGAACCAGACTCACTATTTGAGTTTATGCTGGGCTGTGAGTTCTGAATATCAAAGGTTAGCAAAATTTTGCTTGGTTGCTGAGGAAGAGGCAGCATGTCTCCTCACCAGTCTGTTGCTGAGTAGAGGCAATGTGATATGTTTCTTCTCTGTCTTCCCCTTCCTGTCTGCTCATACTAGAGCATTTCTTTTGTCTGTCCCCCCATCCTAATCTGATTCCGCATCCCTCCAATATATGTTGGTGATTGCTCTCTCTAAAGGGAAGGGAATAATTCTGCTCTTAGTCATGTCTCCTCATTGCTGAAGGAAGAGATTTTCTTTCTCGCCTTTTTGCCCTAAATTTCTAACTCTGAACAAAGAAAGTTTATCACTTCACTCTGTTGCCACATCTGAGCTCCTGTCTGGGAAAAATGAATTCCTAGTTTTCTACTACCTCATCAGATGGTATGGCTGCTCATCTGCTGCATGGCTGGTTTTGGCTATGCCAGCACTGCTAGAGCAGGCTGTGTGATGGGGTGGGTCCTGATGTCAGATTTTGATGGCCTAGCTTGTAAAATGGCTTTAAACTAGCTCTTCTGTGGGTTCATCTGCAGAGGAAGCTTCTGTGGGAGTGCCATGAGAACGATAAGTAAACATCACCCATGTGGAGCCAAGTTATTTAGGATGAATGTGGACAGCTCTGAAGGTATGAGCAAACAGCAGAGAGAACTTTCGATGTGAATGTTGTTAAGGAACTCAGCTGAGCAAGTAAGATAAAGTACTGGTTCACAGTAAGCCAGACAAGTTTTCTACTCTTCTTTTTCCCTGTCCCCTAAATGCAGAAAGCAACCAGGGAGCTTTCTCTTTCACACTGTAACTTAACAAGGAAGCTGCTGTCAGCTGCTGTGCAACAGGAAGCAGAGGCAGAGGATGTCTTGGATGGCATCCTGGTTAAAACGCCAGAAGATAATACAGGGAAACATGGGGTTAAAATGCTAAAGCAGCATAGGTCTATTTTAATGCTGAAGGTGAACAGGGAGTGACAAAAGAATATAAATTAATACTGGAAGAGTAATACATGGACAGGATTGTCTTGAATTTCCATTACAAACCTTGGGGATTAAGTACCATTAGCCTCTGACTCGGCAGGTTCTCTTGACTAGATCCCATCTGCAGCGAAGACGCTCTCCACAGAATCTGGAATGCTCCTGCTCTCTTACCAATCCTCTCTTCTCAGAGTAGTATTAATCTGTTAACTCTGACTGAACACAGAGCAAGTAAAGTCCAAGGATGTTAATGCATGATGCTGGCAAAATCAGAATAAGATGTATTTCCTATCCTTCTTTTGAGCTGCTTCCTGATCTTGTGCTTTCATATGCAAGCCCTTAGTTGGACTGGTAGAACTGTCAGTGAGGATTTGCAGCTGAAGATATCACTAAAGTGATCTGAGTTTAAAGCAGTTTTTATATTTCATTTTTGCAGCATTATTTTGTAGCTCAAAACCATTCAGTGATTGTGTTTTTAATACACATGGGCACTATTTTATTCCTTTCATAACCTTAAACCAACCCTTTAGTATCTGTGGATTGACCCACCCTTCTCAAGTGCTTGGAATGGAAGTTCTGTCAAGTGAACCTCTACTGCTTCTCTGCTACAAATCTTGAATCATTTCATACAATGGGAAATATTTGAGTCATGACTTTCACTTTCCCTGACTCAAATATGGATGTAAAAGAAAATCAAAGTTTATAATCAGTATGTTTTATAAGCAATGAAAAGCATATTTTCTTACTAATAATCAAAATCTATTAATTATAATTTGTTTTAGAAGTGAAATTTTCATCACTCATGAGAAGAATGACTGTTTGAACTTACTCTTAAAAGGTAGAATACTTACTTTTCTTTGAGGGTTTTTTCTCCTCATCTCTAATGTGCCCGAAAAGCATGGAAAATACCTTTGGGGCAAATGTGTATGTTTCTCACCAGTACCTGTTGTTTTTTTTTCCCCTCAATTATTCCACAGCTCTTTGTTTTACAGAATATTCTCCAACTTCCACATGAATATGTTACAATGTAATGCAAAGAAGATACCAAAAGTACTCTGTAGCTAATTTGGATAATATGAATATTAATTCAGGAAAACTTTTAATTTGCTTTAATAGGAAAGAGAAGCATAAAATACCTAAATTGTCTTACCCATTTTCCCCAGATATATTTATTAAAATAATCTGAAACCATTGCATCCATCAGGAAGCAAATGATCTGATTGCTAATGTTTTCAGTCTTGTTCAGTACTGGAAGGAGTTAAGAATTGCAATGAAAATACCTTATCAAATGCCTTTTTTTTTTTCTTTAACAGCAAATGGTAGAAATTATTAAGTGACATAAAAAGTCTTCAGCCTTTAAGTGTTAAACCAATGAGGCTATATTTTATTGCATGGAGAATCTGTGATTCATTTTAACCAGTGAATCCCTTCTGCATAAAGGCTCTCAATGTTTCAGCCTCAATGGCTGGTAAAATATGTTCAAAAGAATAAATAAGGGAAACATGATTCTCATGTAAAATGACATTCTGGATTCCTTTAGTTAACTCAACAGACAGCTATATTCAGTGAAGCCTATAAGACAATTCTGTTGGCAGTATTTAAACACACTGTAGAAGAAGAAGAAAAACAATGTAATCAGTAACAATAAGTTAATTTCAATTAAAAAAAATCATTAAAGCATCACTATGTATTGCATTTGGACTCACTACAAAGTGACAGTCAGCGGATTATTCCACAGATTTCTAATGCTGAAAATTCTGATGGCATTTACTAGCATAACCTTTCAACTCTGAGCACATCAATAGAGGCAGACAGTGGTTTGAAATATGATTCCTTGCAGATAGCATATCCTCATTCATCTGACTGTGGTGCTCTGTGCTCCATTGCACAAACAGCAGCTCACCCACTTCTGAGAGGACACTAATAAAAAAGGCATCAATTTTCAGCTCTAGTACTACTGTGATCTCTTTATATGTTCGACATCCAACATTAAATTAAAATGCTGTTATAAATCCTACTTTCTGAATCTGGAATGAGTGTTGGGTTTTTGTCGCATGAGACTGCAGCAAATCTTGTCAAAAGCAGGGAAGCACGTCTTGTTCACTCAGAATTAATGTTGTGGATGAAAGAAGGAGGTAAAAGAGGTTGAATACAGTGAACTGTGGGTGTCAAAGGCAGTGGGTAAAGCAGCTTTGGGGTACCAAACAGAGCATAACATTTGCTGCTTTCAACAGATTCCTAGTTAGTAATTATAATTAACACTCACTAACTGCACATGAAGAATAGTTTGTTCATTATACAAAGCACTTTAAAAAATCCTGCAAATTTTAAAATGCCATTATTCATCACAGTTTGGGCAATATATTTCTCTGTGCAAGACAAAACCTGTTTTTCAATAACCCGATAAAATAGCCTAAGTGTTTTGGACCTCTTCATGACCATACAGTGAAGGTTGTTACAGAGTGTCTATGCAAAATTATACATATTGACGTTGATGCTCAGGACTTCTGTCAGGTTGTCATTTGCACTTGAGTTGTCTTAAAAGTTCTTGGGTTGGGGTAGAGATTTTTAAAAAAAACCGCAAAAAACAACATAGAGAAAAAATGTTTAGGTACTGATATTAAATACTGTGAGGATGGCAAAAATAAAGCTGTGAACAGTGAGTGTGATAAAGAAAGCAGGTGGGATATTTCTGCTATGTAGAAGAGTGCCATATATTTTGGAGTCTTTCAACTGTATCTGATAACCTCTAATGGCAGGTATCCTTTCTCCTTTAAGAGCTAAACTAAGCTACACTGAGAAGGCAATAATGTCCTCAGCAAAGATACTGTGTCTATAGATATTTTCCCTTGTTCAGTTCATTCATAATTATGAAGAAAAGAAACAAGCTTGCCTTTTCAGGGGTGGGGGAGTGCCTTCAAGAGTGGTTCAATATCTGGATCGAACAGAGGAACTTTTTCCCCCTAAGGATCCTGCCTGAAGAAACCTTGACATGCACAAAGTCAGAACCTAGACAAAGTTGCCCTGGTGAGAACGATAAGGTCACCCGTGGGATTGCTGAGATTATCTCTGTCAAGCACTTGGACAGCATGCAGTCAAATGATGCATCATGCAGTCATTTTCGGGGGGGAAAAATCAATTTCTTCAGCAGGTCGCTATTTGCTTTTCAAAGTGCCCTTGTAGGCCTTCACCACCAAGCATTTATCAATTTAAATGTTGTAAATTGATAATGTGCCACTGTGCCTTGTACTGTTTCTGAATTATTTTGATACTTATATTTTCTTACTGCTCTCAAAATCCTCAGAGCTGCTGTATTCCAATAGAAGTCCTCCCTTGTTCACTTCTTTTAGCATAAAATACAACAGTAAATTAATACTCTTAAATTGAATGTTAAGGGAAAAAAATTTAAAGCCCCACATGACCAGCGCAGAATTTCCCAGGTTTTTATTTACTCATTTTAAAGGGGAAAAACTGTTAAAAAATTATCAGTGCTGGTGGACCAATTTACTGTATGAGCACAAATGATCATGTTATGTAGAAGTATTTAAATTCAGAACACTAAAACAATGAAAACATCACAAAAAAAAAGGCTAAGTTCACAACTGGTTATTGTCTAGTTTTGCTTAAAAAAGATTCCAGTTCTGGATTTTTCATAATAATAATAATAATAATAATAATAATAATAATAATAATAATAATAATAATAATAATAATAATAATTATTATTATTATTATTATTATTATTATTATTATTATTATTATTATTATTATTATTATTATGGTTTTTTGTTAATGGTATAGGAGGAAAATAAGATAGAATTTACAGAATCAGTGCAAGCGTCAAGATTGCTTGATATTATTTTTAAGCAAACAGAGCACAAAAGCAATCCTTTAACCATCTACTAACCTCAACTTGATTTGCATTGAAAAACAGGTAGAGCATAGTAGTTGAGGCTTGTGCTTCGTAAAAGCAAAAGAAATACATGGCAGTTGCAAAGCATTCTTAACCTCCAGTGATTTATTGGCCCTCAGCCAAGTTATCAGGGGAATCTAATTCTTCTTTATTATTCAAATAAACCACATTTGGCACCATGGTTCCTTTTCAGAATAGCTTCACAAATAGAATGAGTACTGTCATTTATTTGACCTTGTACTTGTGTGCTGTAGCTATAATTTTATTTGCTATTTCATAGAACAAATGCACAAAAAGCCAAAATAAGGAAATATATTATGCTATCGGTAGCAGAGTACACACATAATATACCTGTTGGTTTTGCCTGCTTTATTTTCAAATAGATAAATTCTCAAAATTTTATTCTTGTTTTCTTCCTTTTTCATCTCTATTATCTATCTCTTATTATGCCAGCAGCTGCACTGTTCATTTTTAGTGAGCTCTCTTTTCAACAGGCCAATCTGCTCTGTGTCCTGGGCAAGCAGGAGCAAAGGTAGGAAATATTTTACTTTAAGATGTGGACCTCAGAGGCAGGAAACAATGCATACCATCCTTGCTGAGTACAACTATTGTAAGAGGTGATTAAGAACTTGTTTCCTGAAAGCAAAAGCATCCTAGCCAGATTATCAGCTCATAATATTTTCTATTGAACCTGAAACATCATATGAAAGGCAATTTTATCCTTTCTGGATAACACATTTTTATTCTATCTCTTTCTGGATAGACTTTTCTCCCTTTTTGTTACTATTTATGTTTCAGCATATGTTTGGTCCAAGTCTCAAGCACAGACATTTTCAAGAGAATTGAAACCTGTTAGGGAAGCACTCACACTGACTTCTAAGTGCTGGAAGGAGCAATTTAAATGCCTCTTCAGTGGTTAGCCATTTTCTTTTGAAATCTCATCCCATTTCTAAAAGGAAATCAGGGACTAAGGGTTACAAGGATGGAAGTAACCCTGATATCAAAAACTACCTACTGACTTGGAAAATGAATGGGCCTAGATACATATGAAGAACAACATCACTACAGAGATCCAGAGGAAAAAGATGTTTGTATTGGCTACACCACCACAGATCATGTTGTCCAACCCAGAGATGAAATCCTGGCCAAACTGCACATTTCTAGACATTTCTGGGTCTTTCAACAAATACTACAGTTCATGAAAGAACTGTAAAGTATGTTCAACTATTTCAGCTTGCCTCAAGTACAACTGAGCTATGACAGTTAACATAGACTAAGGCCAATATACATAGACCCTTTAACTGGGAGATTGTTGCTCCATTTCTCTTGCTTTGGCTCTTTACCTTTCTCACTCATTATTTTCAGCTAACTCTCTTTTCCTAAACTTTGAAATGTATCTCTGATCTGTGAAACTGATCTGATTGTAATTCCACAGTGTGGTCTGAAATATACATCTGCCAAACTAGCTTAAAATTCTTGGTTAGCAGTAGTGGGAAGATAAATTATACAAAAAAAAAATTCAAAATATATATGTCGATAGGTGTCTACATATAAGTTATACTCATTTTAATGTCAAAAGGGCATTTATTGCAATTTTTGTTTACTGTTCAACTATACTGTTACTTTTGCCAGGGGTAACTTTATTATTATAATTTTCAGGCTACCTTCCAAGATATTGTTTTATCAGATTTGTTTACTATTAGTCCTGCAGCTATCTTAGAACATTGGCATCCATTTGTTTTGCACCACTGGCTCTAAACGTTCACAAAAGAGTAAAATTGACTACCATAACTGTTGCCACCTGCTGAGATTCAATACAAGAACTATTTTCCTTTATCTAGGAGACATGAGATTTTGCTTTGCAAATACAAAATATATTTTACATTATTTCTATGCATGCTAGTTAAAAAATGAAAACTAAAAACACCCAACAAAACAACACCAAACAAGGATGAAGTCTTGGAGAAATAATTTGACCAGAAATTAAGAATCCAAAGGCAGCACTTGATGAAGCAATTTCAAATAATAATGTACATTTTAATGCCTTTAGGTGCAACACTGCCTGGAGGTTCTATATAAATATAAAGTTTTGGAGTATCAGCATTGGGTATATCAATGTTTACGTGCAGTGCAAGAAATACAAAACCACATGTATTACATAGCACCAACCCAGAAATTCAGAATTCATGAGAATTTTAAGTTTGGTGTGGTGAAAACTGTAGCATTTCCATATATATTTGAAAAATGCTTCTAGGGATAGACTTGCTAATAGTTTTAGCAACTAATAAGCTTTGACTAGTGATTTAGTAGGAAGTAGCTAAAGCACTCCTTTTCAAATTATTAAGAGACTAGCAGTATAATGCTGTACCAAGAGAACAATATATCAGAAATATATAAATACTGTAGGTCTTAGAACTACCAAATGTCTCCATACAGACAGAAGAGAAGAAAAGCAAAAATCTCAGATATTTTAGTAAATCTCAGTAGGTTTAATTTATTATTCTATAAAAAACAACAGTACTGGTTCTGATTTTTGGTAGTTTTTCCATCATTACTTTCAGTGGTGAACACATGGAAATATTTGCCCTGATATTTCCAATACTCTAACAGACAAGGACAATTGCTTCATTTATCTGAACCCTTTCTTGAAATGTATATGGATCAAGATGGAGTGTAAAGTCTTTAGAACATGATGTGAGTTCAGAGCAAAGAGAGATTTATCAACTCTATAGTTTGAAAGACAGTGGCAGAAAATGCTTTTAACAAGAGACTAACATAGGGTTAAAGCCAAATTTTTCTTGAACAGATGATATTTCAGATGGCCACACTATTCCAGATGCATCAATTTCCTTGAAAATCCAATCCATATATGTGCATATGCTGTGCTGGCAGGAGGACTGACTGAAATGGCCAAAACCCAAGAGCTAATATTCTTTTGGCCAGAATAATGCAATTATTATTTTCCTAGCTATCAGTCTAAGCATACAGAGCCATCTGTTATGCAAAGCAAACATACACATCTCAATTACAGAAAATGCAGTTGCCTTGACAGAATTTGGATTACACCACTAACCAGGGCTGTAAAATTTGTTTTAAGCTAGTGTATAATGGATGCCTTTCAGGAGTTTCCTAATTAGCATTTACCTGCTTAAACTAATTATCCATCCTTCTTCTTTACTGGCTTATTAGACTTTGTTGGATACTATGCCTAAACCAGATTAATATGAACATAAGACAATAATAAACATTAAAGTTCCAATTCTTTACTGTATTAGCAACATGGTGGTGCACCAATTTCAAAATGTGAGATTCTTGATACTAACTCCCAAACAGATTAAATCCGGGATTAAAGTCTATTACAAAACGAGGGACTTTAATGAGAGACAAGAATACTGATATGAGCTAGAAACAGCTCTTGTTTCCATTTCTATCATTGGGTTTGCCAAAGCCAGCACAAAATAACAATTACTGAACTTATTACAGCCAATTGCTTGCATATTCTTTGAGGACTTAATGAGCCCTATTCATATTCTCTCCTGATAATATTTAAAATTAGTCTATTTTGGTCACCAAATATTAATATTTCCCATTTAATTGTTGGTGGGGTACAGCAAAACTGACAGTAAGTAGCCTATGGAAATAGTTGCTTCCTCATAGCTGTGTGGGTCCCAATTTAAAGTACCTGAAATAAGTATTATTTCAGTTTTTCTTTTCCTCCTCAGGATAACTGCAGTAGAAGTAGATGGTTTCTCTCTAAAAATCATCATGCAAAATATTTCTGCTTCATTTCTAAGTGAAAGCAGAAAGAAGCTATCCTGCCTAAACATTTCTGAATGCTGCAGGATTAGGAATAAGAATTAACAACTAACTTTTGCCCCACTTCTGCCCTGCCTTTTAATCTTTGAAAAACAGTTGTCAACAATTAAATGAAAAAAAAAAAAATCTCAAACCAACCCCCCCCCCCCCCAATTACTATATTTTACAAATTCATCTTTTCATATTAGTGAGCATTGGTGAAAGCATCAAAATGTGTCCTTGTTGGAACCCCCCCTGCAAGACATTTAAATGGCCTCTTTCAGCATTTCTTGACTCCAAATGACTCCCTGTCATTGTGTCAGCTCCCTGGATAATGCAGGGTACTCCATAAACATCCAGTAATAGGACACAAGGGAAGTACTATTAGAGTGTCCCTTTCCTATCAGGTATAGAGGTTTAAAGTTCAAAACAACTGAGAAAAGAAACTTCATTTGTTCTCAATAAATTAATAATGATCCTTTGTGGCAAAAACTTTTCTTACACATCTCAACATTCAATACTATAGACACATTTTTCAGTTGTGTCTCAGGATGAACAGGATGCACCTTAAACAGCTTATTCAATAATCCATGGAAAACACAGAAACCAAATTATTATTTGCTTAATAATAACAAACAGAAGAATGCATCATACACAGTTATGTTCTAGAATTGAAAGCGTGTACTTACTTGGGACAGGCCTAAATAGATGGAGACAGTTTCTGAAATGTACAAAAATTTTCCTTCTTGATTTAGTGCAAATACAAATCCATCGAGGGACTACAGAATAAGAGGGAAAAAAAGAGTTAATAGATTATTAAAGAATTCCAAACTACAAATAGAAATAGATTCAAATACACGCATCACAGAATAAACTGAGGAAAATATTCTGACTTTTGTGAGAGTGGTTTTAATTTGAACCCTTAAGACAATTCCTTTGTATTCTGTCTACATATTAATAAACATCATATGAGTATATTACTAAGTCCAAATTGATGAGTATATTACTAAGTTATTTTACTGCCATGCTTATATCTGCCATGGACTGTATAAAATTTATATCATTTGTTTGATAGAAGAAATGTAAAAAAATAAAATGTTCATTATTTTTTTCATGAAGAAATAAATAAGGAAAACACATAACCTTCCAATTGAGCAGTGTATATAAAAAATCACCCCCCATTGCTCAGAATCAAAGCAGAGAATTTCCATTTCCAAAAATTCAAAAGGAGAAAATAAAATCCTGCCATCACTCAAATCGCTGTGGACCTCAATAATTTGTAAATTAATTGAGGATTACACACACACACACACACGCACATGCATGCATATACCCACACACCATTTTCTTTTTGTGAGACAACAAAGCCAATCAGCAGATTACTGTCAAATATGTTTACAGCTTAGGTCTCTAGAAATGCTATGAATTTCATCCTTTTGGTGTAAAAGTCTAGATCAGATTTTTCTTTGACAGGTTCAAGTCTTTGGATGTGGTTTCCATTTCAACTGCAAAAACCAAAATACAATTGCAGCGATTAATGTGCACCTTTTGAAACATGAGTGCAGTTAATAAACAGAGGACTATATTCTAAACTGACACAGGGTAAATCACTGCACATCCAGAAGGGAGTATACCTCTATCAATAAGAGTAAATCTCTTTTAGGAAGAAACTACCTTCATACATTATCCATGTCTTTACCTTTTTGCCTTTTATGAGGATAATTTTTGGCAGACAATCACAGACTATTACAAAAGTAAAACGACAAAATTCCAGAAATTAGAAATGCTAAAACAGCTCAGAAAGTATGAAACAGCTCAAATTTTGGGAGGACCAAGGAAAAATCCCAAAAATCCTATCCCAAATATCCCCTTGTGATAAAAGAACATGTAAAGGAAATATTAACTATAGCATTTAAAAGATTAGCCTAGTTTTGGAAGGAAAAAGCACATAAATTTGATGGACATACATAATGAAAAAATCATGTAACCCCTCTTTTGCAAATACACAACAGTGATTTCTGAGGGATTTTAATATTTTTATTTTTCTGCTTCTTGACTAATTTCTAACAGGCTGCTAGTCAAAAGCTGTCTTTGGCAAAAGTTCACCCCTCTCTGATGTAGTAGGTGGTGGAATTAGTGCAAAATCTGAGTTTTCTAAAAATAATGGACTGCATATTGGAAAACAAACCCTCACTAAAGACACTGCATTAAAAAAGACTCTAATTTATATTTATGAATTAATAAAAATGTAAATCTGCATGGATCTCCTTCATGTAAAAACATTTATATTATGCAAGTAATTTATGGCCTCTTATAAATCATCATAATTTCTTTCTCATATTATTAACATCACTTCCTTGAATTTTTAACATCAATAACAGGTGGAATATTTGGAACAGTGAAGTTCAAACTTAGACCAATACCAGGACAATCAAAACCTTTGCACATCTGATCTCTCTCACTATGTACAATCTCTTAGAAAAGTAAATCTTTACAGGTCTTAGTTAAAGTATTCCTGATTCTCTGTCCTGTGTTCCTTTGAGGAAACTGGCTTAACCCTCTGTTGAACTGAGAACTGTGACACTGTCTCCCTGGACACCCATACAGAACTCCATTCTCCACCAAGAAGAAGAAATTGTCACACTGACTCAGACTAAATGCCTATGAGCAGCAGTCAGTTTCCCTGGGTCTGACAGTATGTACAGAGATGCTTCAGAACAGTGGAATGTCCATACTGGCAATGACAAGCCCACCAGAGGTTTCTTACAAACCTGTTCTTAGCAGTTGGCATGACTGTGATACCTTTCTTTCTTGAGGAAAGGTGTTTCATAGGTTATTTGTGTATCATATAAAAACAACCTTCCTTTTCTCAGTTTTTTATATAGCTTTTTGTGTGGCCCCTTTGCTCTGTTACTTGAGAGAATGACATAAAGTTTAAGCACATTTATCATCTGGTCTGCTTAGCACACTGCTTTAGTGTGTAATTGTCTGACATATCTGGGCAATTTTTTCTAAGAACCAGAAAAAATAATTCTCTGAGTCACTGATGTCTTTTCTGCTTCTTTTATGTGCATCATCTTATTTAGGAATTCAGACTTAATGAAAAAAAAATTTGAAGAATGCTTTGAGTATTGATTAGGCAGAAATGTTTATTCAGTGTAGTTTTGAAATTGTCTGACACCAGTTTTGCTGGAAAAAATATAAACAAACAAACAATCTCTAGCCAACATAGCTGTTCAAAGAAATTTCAGCCTCCATGGCTAAAGTTTGCAAGTCATCAGCAACTGGAAGGGTGTTGAAGTGAGAAGTGTTAGTCATCTTAAGCACTTGCTACTTTTCCTTGCTATTAACTCAGATTCTCTCCTTTCCTTTAAATAGACTTACTTTATTAGCTTTACTTGTTTAGTCTTTTTTTCTCTTTTTCTCTGGAAGAATATTGCCTACTTTTGCACCCAAGTTTTACAGGGGAGGTAACTGAGGAGGCACCACCGAAGGACTGGCAGGGCCAACGCAGCACACCAACACCTTTGGATGTGATTAGTCACTTCCTGTGACATAAAATTTGTTAGCTAAGCCAACTGAGACTAATGAGTCATGGTCATTCTTTCTCAATTTCTTTTTCCACTTCTCTGAAGCTAAGGTTATGTGCAACTCCTGGCCAAATTCAGCATTTTGTTTAATAGAATAAAATGAGGAAGTTTATATTTAATTGTATTTTGAAAGAACCACTGATTAACAGCTAATGGACACCTAACTCCTTTCATGCCCAAAATAGAAAAGACCTTAAAACAAAAGCTCCAAGTACTAAGCTCAAGTTCCAACACCTAAGAAAAATGACAATAAAAATAGGAGGAGAAATAGCCTTCTTCCAATGCAAGGCAGTTCCTCCCACCAGTATGAAAGGGCTGAGACGGACCACTTTTGTGACAATGTTGTTGTTCCTTTTACAGGTCAAACAGTAGTTCTGAAGGACTGCCTCATTTGTTATTCATAGGTATTATTTATGAATATTTATTATTTAAGTAATGCGTGTTGAAATTTTTCAATTTTTCATAAAGCGTATGTCCTTTGTGCATGCCAAGAGAGCAGCAGACTTCAGAGAAGGTGCAAGGCAACATAACACAGGTTATATTATATACTGGAGAAGAGTATGTGATACCACTGGATACTACATATTCAGAAACTAATCTGTTTTAATGAGAAATATCTGGAAGTATTATTCATATTGTTTATATATAAGTAAGGACAAAATAAATGAGAGAAGGGTAGTGGATTGAATCAGCTTTCAGATATCTATTTTGACAGGAGGACCACCACAGTGCTTTCCAGACAGAATTTCTGAACAGTTTCAATGTAGTTCACAGGCAGAAGGATTTCTGTTCTGGACATTTCAGAGTTAACTATAATATAAAAATAGAGTCTGAAAAGGTAACTGGGTTTTTGTAATGTCCTATTTTCATCGAAGGAGAGACCATGAATACAAGGAAAATTTTCTTGACTTAATTTCACTCTTTTATTTTTTAAAGTGAATGAAGTTGACTGTCATAAACCTACTCCTATCTCTTCTAGTGTGGCAGCTGAGAAAGGGTCAGGGTGACCCCAAATGCCAATTTTGAGCACAATCCAATTTAAGGTAGACTGGCAACTTCTTGTTTAAAACTACACTTACTGGCTTTATGCAAAATGTGATTAAAGCTGAAGCTCTCTATTACTTTTGATTTCAGAAAACCATTATGTATTATGCTGTTTCAATCACCACAGGCTACTTTTTAATTTATTTTTTTTAACTGCCCCACTGTTTTCAACAGGCGCCAATTAAGATTCTGGGGTCAAAGGGTTAATTACATCTTCTTACCCACTATGTAGAATTTTCTGATTATTAACCAAGGTTGGATTAAGATGAAAAAGAACCGACACAAATGTTAATGCTTGCCCCTCCTCAAGAAGATTTATCATAATACCATGCTGAAATCTATATGCTCTCTTCAAAGCTGTTAAAGAATGAAATCTTGAAGGGAACACTAAAATAAATGCTTTAAAGACATGCAACTATCTGATTTATTGAACCAGTTTTCTTTTTCCTGAAAACTGTTCTAAATTAGCCAGGCAGGACTGATACAAGTTTTTCTTTGTCACATACGTACGAGCAAGTCAATGTGGTAGACACAAAGAAAGTGAGACTCAGATTTAAAACTCACTAGCTACAGCACCCCAGAATAATAATACAAATTATTATAATTTATATCCTCTGACATCAGAATAATACAAAAATGTAAAGCACAGGTTTTTAACCCAAAATACTCACTGCCTTTTACAGTATTTGAAGCATAGTGAGGTTATTTCCTTTTAAGATATGAAACCAAGTGTACCACTTTGACCGAATATGCACTTATGTATAATGCATCATAGTAAATGGATTTATATTTGTCAGAGGAATTTTGTCCCAGCCATTTTTGCATATTCCCACTACAGGCAAATTTAATTCACTGGAGTCTTACTACGGTGTCCTTCTGGAGAATATCCTCATATTTCACACTATCTATGAAGTCCCTAATTCTTTCTAGTGTATTCCAATGCTTCAAAAAACCCTGTTACCCTGACCTAAACTCCAGTTAGAGTGAAGAATTACCAGTAGGCTAGGTTATTTTAATGACAGATTATTTTAAACTAAGCCTTCACCATCTGTTCCACCCCCTAATTATGAATGCAAAAAGGACATATTTCACAATTACATCAGTAAAAAGTAAGATATACATGATTTAAATGCATGCATGTGTTCTTTGTCCAATGCAGCATGCATCTGTGATGCTTTTCTCATTCAGGCTCTGATCCGGAGTTAGGGGCTGGAGAAAGGAATGTTCTCCCTGATAAAACAGACTAATTGATATACTAAACTTTTTTCTGGAAAACAGATCATCTTAATTAGAATTTTTCACTCTTGTAACATAGTGATACTATAACTGGAGCTGAGCATTTATTCAAGGACAAAGCCTGTCACCAATTAAGCCTACAAAATTCAATAACAACAAAAATATTTCACTCTTTTTTAAAAGAGAGGAAGTATTGGATGCAACTGATTTTTATGAAAGAACATAACCCCTCTCTTATAATATACATACAGTTGCATTATTTATTTATCAATTGAGTCACAGCATGGCTTAAAAAACATGATTTACTAAAGAAAGAAGCAAAAAGCAAGTTCCACTTCAACATGGCAACCATTTTTGGATGGAGGGTTAAAATAAAATAAAAAGCATAAATGATGGCTAACAGGAATCTGGCCTCAGTATCCATCTTCTGTGCTCTCATTATTAAGATATCAGAGCAATATCCTCCAGCAACCTCAACAAACATGCAAAAGCATAACTACCTAGGTGGAAAATCTGACCTTGGGCTTTCACAATTAAGTACTATGAGACAATTGGAGTATTGTGCTGGGAAATAGGGTTTTACATGGGATATATTTGATACACATGAATAAAAATGAGTAACTGAAGTTTGATCATCTAATGACTTACACAAATCTCTAAAAGCTTTATTCGTCCTCTTCCATCTTTTTAATCCCTTGCAAACAAACAAACCAACCAACCCCAAATAAACAAAACAAACAAAAAACCCACCTTCCAACAAAAGCCCAAAAAAAATAAAATTAAAAGGCATAGGAATTATATCAGTCTTCCTTGGGCTACAAGCTTTTTGCTACTGAGCAAAAATCCCAACATAAAACACATAGAAACCCCAGTTTTCAACTCATACTGCTGCCATTTTTTCAATCACAGTCCACCATAACAGTTATATGGCTACATGACCATAGACTCCTTGTGAATTCATGTCACATACTTGGCAACCAGGCAGCATGCATTTGGCACCAAAACAACTACAGTAAAAGAGATGAGGTAAGGGGACAAACTCAAAGGATGTGGTTAGCATGGACTTTGATGCCAGCTTCCTAATTTGTCATTTTCGTGCTCTTTGCTCATGTGGTCAGGATGCAATTTATGACAACAAGGGAGTGCCAAAAAATAAATTTGTCAATAATAAGGAGGTCTGCTTTATAGCTCAAAGCCAAGAAATGAAGGAGGAGGAGTAAACTTTACTGATTCCCTTGATGCATCTTTCACAGACTTACAGAATAATTATGTTTATACATCCAAAACAGCAAAAAACTTGCAGTGGTAGTTTTACTACTTGATCAGAAAAAAGCATACAGAACAGAATAATTACAAAAGTAGAAAGTGTAGAAGAGAAAAGTTTAGAGGCAAGAACAATATTTAAAGGTGGCAGTTGAATTTTTAAGATGTATTCCCTAGACTGCTTGCTGATAATATAAGGAGTATCAGAGGTAAGTTTGAGAATCACAGCAAGATTAAAAATTTCTAAGTAATGGATGTTCAAGAAAAAAATCTGAGATTAAGATTTTGACAATTTTTGAGTACAAAAACAATAAATGACTTTTAGGAATCTCTGCCCCATAGATAGAAATATTATTTTTTTCTAGAAGGCCATTCTATATTGCTGCATAATCTCAAACCACCCTGTGAAGTCATGTAAGAAAGCACTGAACTTTTATCTTTATGATTTCTGATGAGTTCCTAACCTTTCATTATTTAGGATTCCTAGAGCTCCTAGTGCTGGTTCCAGACTCTTTGGACAGGAGATGCCACATAATGCAATCAGGTTTATTTAGGACAAGAATTATCATACAGAGACTACATTATATATCTCTTCCCCTGGGAAAGTCATCACTTCAGGTCAGGACTAAGTGTACATCTGTGGGCTGCCTTTGTTTTGAATACACAGTGTTTGAATGTAAGTGGTTCCTGCCCTTTGGTGGTACAAATATTACAATCAGCTATGCATTTCTGCACTGAGAGGTGCTGCCCTGAGTAAAGGACTTGATAAAGTATGTACCTACCTAACATTTACTAAATAAGTGCCAAAAGTGAAAGAGTAAGGTGATCAGCAGCAGGAGCTAAGATACACAGAGCTGGCAGAGTGAGGCCTTGAGTCCCCAGACCTGCACCTCAGAACACGCAGCAAGAGATTGTGGGAACCTGAGCTGACTGAAACACAGTAGAAGCAAAACTGATTGTGGGAGCAATAAGCATTTTTGTGAATGTTATTGTTTCCCAAGCTGCAAATTTGAAGCCCTTTTATGCAACGTATAAATATTTCAGTTTATGTAAGCTCAATTCAAATTGATCTTATATTCGTTGTGTATTTGCATGTTTGGTTAGCTTTTCTGTCAATCTACACAACCTGACACTATGTGAAAGCAAACAGATAAAGGTAGCTAAATATCAGTTGTCCAAAAACCTAGGTGAAAAAACTAAAAGGAAGAATTTTTTGTAGAGAGTTAATTTCACTCTTAAAATATCATCTGTGCACTCAAGAGGTACTCAGATGCTGTGGTGATTGATCCTGACAATTGGCTTGCTAGAATTTGACCTCTATCCCAGACCTGAATATGTGTTCTCACTTGCCTCACACAATTTCATACATATGAAGCAGAGAGGCTGTGCTCCAGGAAGAACAGGATGAGGGGCTTGTGTTTAGCATATTTAATCTATTAGATGGCAATACATACAACCAAAATAGATTTCAATGAGAAATTGAGTTGAGTTCTTTGACGAGCATATCGTTCTGATTTATACTCTTCTTGAAAGAAGAACATCTTGAGAATACTTTCCAGACAATGGAATACAGATATATTAAGAACACAAAATATTAAGAATAAATCCATAGTCTACCCAACGCAGTGCTGTTTCTAACTGTAACCCTTTAAGTTACATAGAAAAAAAAATAAAAATTAAAAACTCATGTTCTTATCTTCAGCCTCTTATTCCATGTTATGATGCAAAGAAGAGAGAATCTGGTCCTAATGTGCTAAGAGTCCCTCCAGCTGTCATTAATCCTTGAACTAATGCAGGAGATCCTTTTGCTATACCCATTTTTCCTCCACCTATGGGAGCGTGGAGCAGTTCCACACACGTTCCCTCTGAAGTCTTCCAAGATCCATAGACAGCTGGGCTAAATTAAAGCAGCCATTCACTTTTCCACTAAAAACCAGTACACAGAAGCCTCCTGAATAGTTACTGCCTTTGGAATCCCTAATCTTGTGACTTGAATCCTTGACTCTGGACTGACGTAAGTCAGAACATGCTAGTTAGTAGAAGCTGGGTTTATTGAGACATGGAAAAAAAAGGGAGAGGAAAAAGCCCACAGAACTATAACCCCTTAAGGTTTGTATTTTGAACTGGTTCTTGCAACTCTGAAGATTGTTTCCTTTACTCTGCATGTCTTTGTCTGTCTAGCCCATTAACAGCATTCAAATCCATGGTTAGTTTTTTTTCCAAATTTAACAGAGGTCTTAGAGAAATTCCTACAGGTTTAGAGAAAATGGATTTAAAATAGAGATGAGACCTCTGAGAGCCTTTGTAGCAGTAAAGGGTGGAATATGAGTTTCTATTAGACATCATGGAACAGAGACCTTTCAAGTGTCCTGATCACTGAAAAATACTCACTGTCTTAAGGCACAAAAGTCAGTTGAAGACAGGATGCAAATCTACACAAAACTATGCTGTGCTGTTCTGGTTCTCACAGAAGCTTAGATTTCCATTCACTTATCTGTGCAGGGAACACAGGAATACTGCAACTACATGGAATAAACAAATTTCTGAAACAAATTGGATACTTCATTAATAATAAAAATATTTCAAAATTTTCCCCTGAAATAATTATCCACAACATTTACATTCTTCACAGTAAAGTTGATATCTTTATGCTGGGTTGCAATACTTTGTGCAAGGGTTTTGAGCTTACAGTGCTTCAGTCCAGAAGTACATTTCACACAAAAGTGGGAAATGCACATTTATATGAAAATCAATTATCCTGAGGGAACTGGAGGTCTGGTCCTGAATGAATGTGACGAAATCAACTCAGTTTGCCACTACAAAACACTATTGCTATGTTGACCTTCCACTTCTGTTTCACAGCTGGAATATGAGACCAGGTGAGAAGACAGTATGTAGGTTTGCCATCAACAGGTCTCTAATCTCACCCTAGGCATGAAGAAATACTGTGTTTCTCTCTCCCTCCTTCCCTCCCTGCCTTTTTTTTTTTCCCCTGAGCTCACCTCTAATGCCTGTGTTGGTAAAGATAAGTATGGATTTTGCTGTTTACCAGCTATTGCATAAATTCAAGCATATCAACAGCACAGAGCAGCTCTTCCAATGAAAAAGGTTTATATTCTTTTTAAAATACAAGCTAATATATTACAGTGGCACCTCTGACTGCTGTGATAATTAAGGGTCTGTTTGAATTTCCATAATAAAATCCCATTCTCTAGTGTGGGGACTGGTAAGTGAGTTATGATTTGTCCAGAAGCCAGAAACACAAGGTTTCAACTAATAATATTTTTTTCCTTTTAGAGACAGAAAATGTTCATCTGTATTTTTATACAGGGTTTTAGTGTGCAGCCAATTTATTATGATATTCACTTAAGGGATGCCCAGGATCAGATGCAGCACAAAGTACCAGTAACCTGCTCATCAAAGGGTGCTCAAGACCTCCTTGGAAGTGCAGAGTACAGTAGCTGTTGTTCTGCCAATAATCCACAACCCTGCATTATCTAAAGAGCCCTGAAGAAGTCTTGACATCACCAATCCTAATGCTATTTATTGCACATGTCAACAATCTATATGTTGAACCTTGTGTCCCAAGTAGGTACTGACATGATTGCTCTCCACTGTTACTATCTGATTCACTCCAATTTGTAAGAGACCTGAAGCTTAGTCTCTCTGTATTATGACTGTGGTAAATATGCCTTCATAAATGAGAGTGATGAAAGAAAACTCCTCCTCTTGCCAAATCAAATGTTAGCACCATTTCCCTGTTATTCAGAATCACCCAGAGAAAACCAATGAAACACTTCTAATTTCCTATTATGATGCTTTATACATAGAGTGTTTAAAGTGTGAGTGTAGCATCCCAGCTTTTTGCTTTCCCTGTGATGTTTTTCTTCTTTCTGCTGTCATATATTTCAAGATAAGCATTGTTGGAATTAAGTTCTCCCTCAGAAGTTTCCTGCACCATTTACCAATTCTGCAATGAAGTTACTATGACACCTGATATCACAAACTAGTATTAAAATTACTAAAGAAAAATCATATAATACAACAAAGTTCCATATTTTTGCAGTTTTCTCCTGTCTCCAAAACTGTCTGCTTTTAGACCCTAAGCAATAACATATTTTCCTGATCTTCTTCACCTTTTTTCCATCTTTTTCCCTTTCTTTAAATCAATGTAAAATTACACTGAGCCAAAATAAAATAGAATCAGAGAGTGGTTTGAGCTGGAAGGGACCTTTCAAGGCCATCTATCTCCAACCTCCCTGAAATGAACAGGGACATCAATTAGATCAGGTTGTTCAGATCCCCGTCCAACCTGACTTTGAATGTTCCCAGGGATGGGGCATCCATAACCTCTCTGGGCAACCTGTGCCAGTGTTTCATTACATTCATCATAAATAATTTCTTCCTTATATCTGCTCTGAATCTACCCTCTTTCAGTTTAAAACAATTACCCCTTTTCCTGTCAAACTGCACTGCCAGTGTTTTTTAGGCTGCCGTGTGAATGTCTTTGCAGCTCAGATTTTGTTCCATTGCCATGCCCAAATGAACATGCTGCCTGACACACCACACAGAAAGCAGTTTAGATAGACTTCTGCATGTAAATTTGCCATTTTAATTGGCAGCAACCCCTTCAACTTAAAATAAATAAATTTAAGTGGTCATGCTTTAATGAGTTCCGACATATATCTAAATTTCTTCAATCTGTTTTCAGTCACTATAGTGAAAAAGAAATGGTATTTTATCAGTCATTTCCTGACTCTGGTTTCAAACCAGATGGGAAAGAGCAGAAGCACACACACACACAAGATAACTGCAACAGAAATATAACCAAATGTTTTCCACATCTGAGAAGATTGTTTGAGTTCTGACTAGGGTTTAAAATCTAAACAGTTTTTTCAGCCTAGTTACAATCCTTAGCAGGATTACAATTCAGCTTGAGGAGATTTTCTGTTGTACGTAAGTCTGGGTTTATTTATAAATTAAAATTTTAATGGAAAATAAAATAAACACACTAGGGTTCTTAGAAATTCAGAACAATTTTTGACCCCTAAAAGATGGACATTATGGCATATGAAACTTAAAATCATCCTGGTTTCAAACTGCAATATATCTTGCAATATATTTATACCTAAACCTTGTCAGAATCAAGTTCTCCCTCACAGGCTTCCTGTGCCATTTCCCAATCCTTCAATGAAGTTGCTATGCCACCCACTGATATCAAAAATAGTAGGAAAATTAATAAAAAATCATATAATACAATAAATGTAGAACTAGTTTCCAGTAGGGAATGAACAAGGAAAGGAAAAATCTGACAAAATCAGTTTTGGAAAGCAAACAGAAAGTATGTACGTACAACAGCTATTTGAAATTAGTGTCCCAAATTTACATATCAAATTCTACCTACAGCCAACTCCTAAAAAAAATCTCTTATTCAAGCCAAAACTATCTTCTTCTGAGGAATCTCACTCTGTTGACACCAAAACCTAATTACTTGCAGAATTAGTGTTTCCCAAACCACACTTTAATAGCAATCTGAAACGAAACCAAACCTAAAGTCTTGATGAATTTGCAATATATTGCCTTTATTCCAAATAAAAGAGGCTTCAGTTACCTTTTAAATATATTCAATAAGATATGCAGATAGCTATAAGCCTACAGGCCTTGAAGATAAAATAGATTAGACAAAAAAAACCCCTGAGTATAGGTTAAAATATGTGGATGGCAAATCCATTGTTCACAGATTGGAAAGCATTCTGTTAATCTGTAAAGGTAAACGGAAAGATTTTTGTTATTTCTAAGAAAGACAGAAATTTAAGCCAGATAAACATTGTAAAATTCGATTTGCAAAGCCACAGAAAAGAATTTGAATGCACAGAATAAAAAGAAGTTAGGGTGAAACTTTATCACACAAAGGGAATTTCCAGAGTACAGATATACTGGATTTGGAGCAAAGCTGTACAAATCTATCAATATTTTGTGTCTCATACATGAACTTGTACTACTGTCTCTGGCATACATTAATTACAGTCTACAGATAATAAGTGATTAATTTCAAAAATCATGATTATTCAACTCCTTAAAAGCTCTTTCTTATCACTCACTGAAATGTTATGCTTCTATACAAATGATATAAACTGCTGTTGCAAATACTACAGCTTCAAATCACATTTATTATTTGCAAATGCTTGTTGAACACAGCAGGTGGCAAAATGATTTAGCATCATGAACAAATACATATGGTTGCTTGAGCCCCAGTTTTAGAGTAGATAAACCTATTTTCTGGTCCTACATTTAATGGACTAGAAACAAGCAATATGCAGCTAAACCATTGTACGTATTCTGGCAACTCATGGCTTCAAATGAACTTTCCCAAATGAACTACTGTGCTTAAAACAACTTAAAAACAAATCACAGGTCTCACATATTCAATGACTGGCTCATCTGCAATATTTCCTCTTACAGTTTTCAGGGAGGATTATGCATTATGGAAAAGAAAATGCAAAGGTAAAAGAAAGTGTTATGTAGTCTAAAATCAATAGACAGAGAGAGGACATTAACCAAGAGGCTAATAAAAAGATGCTGCCCTAGACAGTACCATAAAGAGCCCTGATATATTTTTCTCTTCAGAAATACTATTCCTTATGCCAATTTTCCCTTAGCACTGTAGTGGTTTCTCTGTGTATATACACGTCATCTTATTTTTTTGTCTTGTTCCAATTTTATGTTTGCATTTTATTTTCTCATTTCCTTCCTGCTACTCCCCTGTTTCTCTTTACTGGCTTGATGTTTACACAGACCTTTACTAGAATTGGAGGGTTTGGAGAGATCCCATTTTTCTTCTTTGTTGTAATGCCCACAGTTTTCTTCCCAGAGAAAAGATAAGTTTACCCAGAAAATAAAAAGCTAATACAACCTTTTGCTCATCAACAAAGTATGTCTTGCTGTAGCCAGGAATAAGTTAATAAAACAAGGAAAAAGCTTAGTGGCTTAAAGGAAAAAAAAAAAACACACCTCCTTGGGGTTATGAACGAACAATGTTGTTTTTTCTTCCCAGCGTGCAAGGATTTAATTAAGTGATAACAGTCACCTTGGGGTGGCTGCACAAGGCAATAATATCTAGGTGAAGAAAAATGCTGAAGAGAGTTGAGTACAGTCAATTTATCTTCAGAGAAGGCAATAAATGAACAAAGCATAGGTATTTGGCTGATTGTTTTGGAATGTTTCCATTACTGATAAACATCAAAATAAAAGGACAAAGATTTGGTATTTTCAGTATCTGAAATGCATTAAATACAGAAAGAAACGAAGGAATAAATCATTGTGAGGTCATATCCTAGAGTTCTAATTGCAAATGGTTTGGTAATTATTCAAGCTAAACATAGAACAAGGGAATTTTAATGTTGACACAAAGGATAGAAATACAGCTGAGATGTGTATTTATAGCAAACACAAAACACTGTATGAATTTCACTCTGGAGAAAAAAATGCTAAGTGTAGATGGAATGAAGTGATATATATTACACAAATATATGCAACTTCACAGCCAGCAACCCAAATTCAAGGATTTAAAAATATGTTTGTGGGAGCTCTTCAGGAAACAAACAGCAAGCTCAATTATCTGTAAGCCTATGTTCTGCCACCCCCATATGCAGAGAAAGACATGTGTGAGAAAGAGCAACATGAAACAGAGAAGAAAGACTACCAGAGAGAAACATTCTCCTTTACCACAAAGCTGCTAACAATTTGTTTTACATTACTTGCAACATAGGGTTTGAAAGGAACACACGGGCTGTCCTTGGGGAGCGTGATGTGTTCAAAGGGGTCTGAAAGCTATGTAACCAGTATTCCCAGTAACAGTATTGAGTCTGCCAAAACTCAGCACAACTCCTAACAGAGCTACAATAGTTCTTAGCCAGCAGCATATTTGGCCAAACAGGCACAAATCATGCTAATATGTAGATGAGAGAAACAGAACAAACACGCCAATAATCTTGGGAATTTATCACATTCCTTTGTCCCTCTCAAATTGGAAAATCTCATATTCTCTTTAGTTTTGATCCTTTTCCTGAATCTGTCTTCAGCAATGAGGGAATTGATAGCTATTTCCTTGAGTTTAAATACTTCTCACTGACACATATCTGCATAGAGAGCATGAAACCTACAGACAATTGTTTTTTAACTATGTGGGCAGATACTCTTTCAAAGAGAAGAAAAGTCAATAATGAATGGCTCACACAGCATCCTGAGGAAAAAAACCTGAAATATATGTGTGTCTGTGAGACAATGTGAGAGCAGGAAGAGTCTGAAGAAAAAATATCAATATCTGAAAAACATAAAACATTTTCAACTTGAACATAAACATTAGAACAAATTTCACTAAGTTCTCTCATTATGACTTCTAGTGTATGTTCAGCTAAAGTACTTAAATTAACACTGCTTATCAGGGCTTGTGTTTTTAAGGCCCTGTAAGAAAGATCTACATTAACAACTGGTCCCACAGCAGTTACTTTCCTTCTAAAAGAAATATGTTCTATAAAACACTTTATGAACTACATACATGCAAACATTTATCACCTGTAGGAGGCTGAAGGTTTATCACCTGCCCAACACTACTGGCCTTGGTAACATCACAAATATTTATCCCAGTTAAAACTACAAATTTATAGATTATTGCCAAGACACTAGGGAAAAACTTGCATAATACAGTGACCAAGGTTCCCCTTCCCAGTTACAATGGAAGTTCTGCACAGTCCCAGAGATGGGTCAACCAGGTTTTTGAACCAGAAATATGGACTTAAATCTGACTTCCCTGAATAATAAGTGTTCCACAAATGCCTCCAGTTAAAATGTGACATTAGCTACACGATCAGAGCACAGGTCTTAGAATTAAAATACAATATCAGTCTTGTGCATGAGATTACACACTCACTGCTCTATACCTTTAGCTATTTTCTCTCTTTTTTTCTCTTTGATTTTTTTTTCTTGTTTTTAATGATTATTGGAAATTAATAAGATCTTATAATGGGAAACTTGGACTGGCTTGTTTTTCTGAAATAACTATTGCTTCAGCATCTGCTCCACTAATTCAGAATATTTACCTGCTTTGAGGTACTGATCAAGCTTACATCTCTGGGTCCTCCTTCCTGCCTTCAGGATACAGTGCACTTCTCATTGAATCCAGAGGGTTAAAACCTTGGAGTCAGTCATTGGAAGGACATGAACTTGTTGGATTTGAGGGATGGAAAGGAGGAAGATTTCAAGGTCTAACAAAAATGCTAGAAAAAACCCAGTGATAGGGAGTAAATCTCACAATAGCAGGAACAAGCTTAAGCTCACTTGTAGCTGTAGAAAACATAATGACTATAAAGAGAAATATAATGACTATATGAGAGAATAATGATATAATGAGAAAATATAATGACTATAAAGGACAGAATGAGGAACAAAGGGGAACAGAACAACAAGCACTGAAAAGAGAACAGAAGGACCAAAAATGTGCAAGAGAAAGAGAGTTTAAGAGAAGACTGAAGAAAAAGAGGGAGGCAACTACTAAGTTGCACTTCTAATAAAGAATGTCACAGAATAAATGCCAACCTGTTGCAGACTTTTGTGTGAATATAAAGCTATGTATACAGAAATTATTTAGTACTTCAAAAAACCCACAGATAATATTATTTCCAGAGCAGCTTACATGGCAAATGCACAAGCCAGGACAAACAGATTCGGCATTGTCTGAACTGAAGCATAGATAAAGAAGGATAATTTCTGTTCTTCTGAAATTGTTCTTCTGAAGAATCTTTCCTAAACTTTTAATGTCACTTACCTATTCTTTCCAGGGATGCCTTTTATTCCTTGCTTACAAAGATTGATACTGTTTCTAAAAGTGTGTGCGGAAAATGCCAGACTTCATAAAATGGTAAATTTTCCCACATTATCTTCTTGAACATATCTGTGCAACATTTAGTTCTACCCCTAAGAAATTCCTTCAGACTTTCTATAGCTATTTAAAAAAATCACTGCTCAAACTGTTTAGCTGTGTGAACCTGTTCAGAGTTGGCAGTCAAAGGCACAGCCTTGAAAAAAATGCTTTCTATGCAAATCAAGAGAAAAAAATCTTACAGTACTCTGCTCTTACAGTGGTCAACACTGGACAGCTCTCTCTCTCTCTTCTAGTACAAAATCTTAGAAATAAAAAAAAAAAAAAAGGAAAAATCTTGTTGTCTTGGGTAAGACAAATAATTTCCCATTTATGTTAATATCAGTCAAAGAAATTTGGCACATGATGATGTATATATATGCGTATATATATCATTAATGTGGAAATTTATTGGAATGTCAACTTTAGCTGAAGACATTCAACTATCCTATTAATTTCTTCACACCATCACTGCTCATTCTTAAGGATGCAGTATCTGAAAAGCCAGTGACAAAATGTCAGAGCATCTTGAGTGTACACTGTCATTCAATTCTATATTTGACCAATCTAACACCTTATGTCTAATTTAGAACTTTCAAAATTTATAAAAGTATACCTTTTTTTTTAATCTAGAAATCTGTTTGTTGTAAAAAAATAATAAAAAAATTCTGTTTAAACTTGTCTCTACCCACATATTTCTCTGTGTGGGATGTAGATCTGTAAAGATCCACAGACCTGTCCACTAGTGCAAAAGAAACATTCCAGCGACTGTATTCATACAGTTCCTTTTTTGTACATATCTAGTATGCAATATTTACTACTTTTTTATTAAAGTGAGCTTTAAACTCTACCTTGGTAAGAAACTTAGTGCATATAAACTGTGGAAATTTATCACTACTAACATCTTGTTTAGTAATAAACATTATTTCAGACTGTTAGATAAGTATATAAACATTCCATAGAAATAAACAGATGCAGAACTCCTTGTTTTACTCAGTTACTCCTGTGGATGTTCAGGAGGATATTACACAAAATTAGTTAACCAGAGCAAAACTGATGCAATTGAAAAGGATTTATTATTGAGGAACTCTATCCCCCTTTTGACATTGCTGCATAATTTGTTAGAAAATGTTTTCCTGGGTAAAATGTATGATGAAGGTTACATTTCCTTAAAAGGGATTCAGCCTGGTCACCTAGCTTACAATAAGAATGCAATGGGAACAGTAGATATCAATCTATTAACATAATGAAATAAATATTATGGGATTTTGGAGAGACATCTGGTCACACAAGATGCATGTGCTATTGAGTATCTGAAAACACTAGTGGGAAACTTAAGGAATATTTTTTTCCAAGCTATCAGGCTGTATCAGTTACCAGGAAACAATCCTCAACTAATGCTGAGAATGAGCTGCAAGGAAGATTTTCCTTTTCATCATCTTACTGTGTTGGTGTTTTTAACTGACATGGTAGTATCTTCCCAAACTACAAAGATTAACTAAAAAAAAATATTGACCAATATAGAAGAAAATTAATTTTGGAACATATTACTACAAAGTATAACTTTCTGGAACATATTACTGCAAAGTACAACATTGAGTAAAAGTATGTGTTTTTAATAAATTATTTCTTTACAAACAATCCCATGCAATGCTACAGACTTAGTGAAGGGTGGCTGAAGAGTGGCCAAGCAGAAAAGGACCTGGGAGTCCTGGTCAACAGGCAGCTGGATATGCACCAGAAGGCTGCCCAAGGTGACCAAGAAGGCCAATGGCATCTTGGTTTGTACCAAAACAGTCTGGCCAGCAGGAACAAGTGAGGTGATTTGACCCTGGCTGGAGGTCAGACACCCACCAATGCTGCTCTGTCACTTCCCTCAACTGGACAGACAAGAGAAAATATAACAAAAGGCTCATGAGTTGAGATAAGGGCAGGGAGACATCATTCACCAATTACCATCACGGGCAAAACAGACTTAGGGAAATTAAATTAATTATTACAAATCAAAATGAGAACAGGAGAGAGAGAAGTAGGACACTTTCCCCCCATCTCTCCCTTCTTCCTGGGCTTAACTTTATTCCTTATTATCTACCTACTTGCTCTCAGTGGTACAGGGACTCAAAGAATGAGGGTTATGGTCAGTTCATCCCATTGTTTCTGCCATTGCTTTCTCCCCAGGAAGAGGAATCCTTCCCCTGCTCCAGCACAGGTCCATCACACAGGAGATAATCCTCCACAAACTTCTTCAGTAATGAGACCTTCCCATGTGCTGCAGTTCTTCACAAATTGCTCAAGCATGGTACCCTTTTCCCACGGGTCTTTAGGTCCCTGTCAAGAGCCTGGTGTGGGCTTCCCACAAGGTCAGACCCTTCTTTCAGGCATCTATCTGCTCTGGCATGGGGCTCCTCCAGGGGCTGCAGGTGGGTCTCTGCTGCACCATGTCTCTCTGGAGAAAAGGAAGCTCATGGGAGCCCTTTATTGCTCTCTACAAGTACCAGAAATAAGGCTGCAGCCAGGTGGGGGTCCGGCTCATCTCCCAGGCAAATGGCAACAGGGCAAGAGGAAATGGCCTCAAGATGTTCCAGAGGAGGTTCAGGTCAGACATCAGGAAAATTTTTTCACTGAAAGGGTAATTAAGCATTGGAATGGGCTGCCCAGGGAAGTGATGGGAGTCACCATCTCTGGAAGTGTTCAATTTCCAGGGATGGTGAAATGACTGGACATGGCACTTAGTGCCCTGGTTTAGCTGACATGGTGGTGTTTTGTCAAAGGCTGGATTAAATAGATCCTGGCAGTGTTTGCCAAACTAATTATTCTATTTTTTTTAATCTTCCAAATTTTACATGTTTTAATTTATGGAGTAGAATACATTGTATTATACAAGCAAGATTTTAGATTTGTAATTTCTTTGGTATCAGTTGCAGGCTGAATTTCTGGGAAAAATCAGTCAAATCAGTTTAATTATTCTCAAGAGTGGGGTAGGGAGACTATTACATTGCCCATGATAAAAAAATAAATATTATGATCTTTCTTTTAAACTGTTCTGTTCAAATCTGCTCTCATTTTACCAGTTTCCGATTTCTTGAGTAAAACTCCAATTTACAAGTCTTGTAGAATTTCTAGCTGACAATAACAACAACAAAAAATATCTTAATGATTCCATTTAAACACACAGAACTACTGCTAGAGACTGCTGGCACATGAGCAGAACTCGCATTTTCACCTCCAGTTTTCACAAGGTCAGTGGTATGCCTCCATCAGAACTAACACCGGGCACTTGCCTCATCACATGCCTTCCAGTGTCCTGGGAAGAAGAACCTCTCATGCCTGAGTAGGACAGATGCATGAATCAGGTTCTGTGTAAGAGAAACAGAATGAGGCAAAGAACTGCAGAGGACTGGGCAGGGAATGGAGTCCCTTGACTAACAGAGAGACACTTTAAGAATAAGTATGCAAATGACTCTAGGATTAATAAATCTAGGAGCCGAAAATATGTGAGCTTCTTCCATATTCTGAGAAAAGCGTTTCAAATCACCTGGTCCATATTTAGAATGAATAGTTCTGAGTCTTTGATATGATCCAACATGGCAAGGAAGGAATTAAGCAAGTGGAGCTAGATCTGTTAAGTACCTAGAATGCAGATAGAAGATTAGGGCTGGTAAAGAGAATGAAAATGGAGTTTGTGGGAAATGCTGACAGGCTGAGCAAGCAAGTGTGAGGCACTGGGAGGATGAGTATTGAAAATGAGACAGAAGGATAGAAGAGATAGGCTAGATTATTTAAGCACCATGAAATAGAACTGAGACATATTTTCCCACTACAGCAGATTTCTTTCCAAAAATTGGAATGGCTCCCACAAATTCCAATTCAAACCATTCTTGTATCAGCAAAGCTAGGAAGGATATTGGCAAATGTTAGCACCATAAATATTCTAAGCCATAAGAGACCCATGAGGATCATTGTGTCCAACTCCTGATTACACACAGGGCAACCTGGAAGTTAAACCATGTATCTACGAGAGTTGTTGAAACACTTGAACACCAACAAGCTTGGTCATTACCACCTCATTGGGGATCTTTTTTCCAGTGATTGGCCACTCTGTCTATGAATTTTTCCCTCATATCCAGGCTTCTCATGCTAGACCACATAGAAAATTATAATTTATTTTACTTACCCTGTTCAAATGGCAAAAATACATGTAATTATCCTAAAACTATATATCTTCCAATAAACTATGTTAGCTTCAGCAAGACTTCCTAACTTTTCCATTTTTATTAGTGGACCATAAGAAATTACATCCAGAAAAACTCAAAAAGAAAAGCATTGAGATTATAAAGTTGAGGGCTGCAAAGTAAAAAAGCATTCCACTGGAACTCCGGCCTCATTTATAGCATGTAATAGATAATGCTGTCCTTAATGAACAGCTATTTGGTATTTTGTTTTCTCCTCAGTCTTCAATGTGTAGCCCTAGGCCTTATTTACTGCATTCTATGCAAACCATTCTCTGTAGACAGAATTGCAAGCTTCCTTGCGGGTTTTTCCATGATGCTCATCACCACAGCATCTGAGTGCTTCATAAACATTAATTTATTTTTCAAAATTACCTTGTGAAGCTGTAGAATAAGGGAGAAGATGTAGCCCCTAACAGTGCCCACATCATTATTGTCACTGATCGATGTTGAATACAACAATTATCTTCACTAGATAAGGATCCTAATTTCGCAAGTATAATTGGATATCCAACAAAAGGAAATACAAACCAGGGTATATAAGACTGAAGGGCAGGCTGAAGTTCTGTAACAACAAAACTATTACATGCCCAAAAGTCCAAAAATGACAGTAAAAATGACTTAAAGGCCTTAAGGGTAAATATACACCCATGTTTTTTTATTCCAACAGCCTGATATCAGGTAAATAGGGCTGTTCCATTAACTGGGGGTAACATCAGAAAAACTTAAGTTCTACAACATCAGTGCTGCTATATAGTGAGATTTAGATCTTTTCTCTTAAGCAACTGGGTGATGCTCTAGAGAAGTTATGCACAAATCCTAACCAGTTAGCCATCTTCATGAAAGGAATGAGATATTCCTGATTGTGAGACTGGAAAATGTTCCAGCTGTACCAACCTAGGTTTATCTGCAAGAAGAAAATATGCATGTATGTGTGTGTCTGTGAAAATTACAGAGTCAAGAGGGAGCAAGTTCCTCACCATTGGGAATAAAGAGTAAAACCACAATTTACCTGGCAAAGTAATGTGTGAGTGATGATGGATTCCCTAGATGGCAAGTGGTGTCACAGCCTGAATACCTGAAAGGAACAGGAGGTCTCAGATGCAGCCAGTCTACAAAATGAAGGGATTTAAAAGTAGCAGGGACCAGGTAAAATCAGTCTCTAACTTTCAGCTATCAAATGCAGATAAATGGATATGGGCTTAATATGACCATGGTAACTTCAGAGAAACCATGCTGCTAAATACTATATAAACTTCTAGAATCTGAGTAGGAACACTGGACACCCAACTCCTCAAGAACTACTGCTTGTGTGATTACTTTAAGACATAGGGCAATAAATAAGAAAACAACAGCACTAGTTATGCACTGAATGAGAACTAGTGAATTGAAGGTTTGTGTAGTAGGGGGTGATAGAAATTTTCTTTTTCTCATTATCTATGTTATCTATGAATATTTGGGACTCTAAGCAGTCACCGGGAGCTTGCTGAGGTTTTCAGAGCTAGCCCCCAGTACACTCCAGCCATATCTTCACATTTCTTGTCCTAGTCACACCAAAAGGCAGAATACTGAACAGTGTAAATACTGATGCCAACAAACTTGATATAATCTGAAATGCATTTCATTTTTTACAGAAGCCTAGATAATACATTCTTCTCAGTGGACATAGGTATATTTTTACAGGAGCTGGATAAAATTTTGATAGTGCCTTAAATAATGGCCCTTTGCTATTTGCAAGATTCACTTATCTTCTGGTGAACTGAGAGAATAGAGATATTCAGGCACAGAGTTCAACTGTCCAATAGCTTCTTTTTTTGGAGCTCCACATTTATACATATTGAATCTGAAGGAGTGAAAGCCCTTGCAAGAAAGGCAATTTTTGTAAGACACATTAACCTCTCATCTGGGTTTTATTAAGATAGCCTCTGAATATAAGGACTTAGGGGAAAAATTAACAATGGACATTTCCTAATCTGACATTTCCTGCACTTCCTGCAAAGTATTTACTGCTAGCTATTTGGTGGACAAGACACCAGACTAACTGGGCAGCAAGTCTGACTCAAAATAGCAATAGAGATTGCTATTGTATATATACTATACACAAGAAAAAAAATACCAAGAAACAACGAATTACAGAAGCAGCAAAGATATCAAAAATCAGAATCTACTGAAAACATGACAACAACAAAGGCCTTGCACTTTAAAAGTGTGCAGACCTTGTGTTGGCTTGCTGCAGAGGGGTGAATTTCACCCTTAGATGGATGCCCTTTTCACTACAAGAGATTCCAATAGAAAAGATAAATGCTAAAGAGAAGACAGAAGAAAAAAACTTACTGTTCTCTAACTTGTAACTCATTTGCTTCCTCACTTTTATATATACTCATGATACAGACATATATATAGAATAAAAAGAGAGAAATCAAAGTATGCTCAGTCATAAAGACTTGCTGTCTTTGACAAATTAAAAAAATCTTCAAGGCACTGCTGCTGCATTCAAAGAACTAACATTGTGCAAATTACTGGGAAGAAAGAATAACTAAACTCATCTAGCAGCTCAGTTTAAAGATGTCATGCTGCTTTATCCCTATCATTAAGAGACTTATTTTAGTATCTTTAACTATTAAGCTTTAACTTTTTTCAGCATCCTCACACTGCCCCTTGACTCATAGACAGACTTACCTATGTTATTTTGAGGGGTTATTGCTTCTGCAACTGACTGCCTGGAGGGTTTCCAATATTCTGCAGTAAACTGTTGCTAGATTTTCCATTATCACTAATCAGCAAGATAAATGCAGTCAGAAGGACAGAACACTTCTGTGGTTAAAGCTATTTATTTTCAAAAAACTATGGGAGTGTTTGCTATTCAAATCTTCTGTAGGCCCCGTGTCAGCATTAATTTACTGGGATTATTACCATGTGAGAAATAATGTTTTGGCCTGGATAAACTTAATTGGTGCTTTTCTTTTCGGTTTCTTTAAGAGAAGAAATGACAAACATTTAAAACTGTCTATTATACATTTTAAGCAATGGAAGGGAAATGAAAGGACAGGCAGGGAGAGGAGAAACACTTTCATCCTGAGGAGAGACATTACAATCAAAGCACATTCACAACTGTTCTATACTCTGGCTCTATTATTATTTTTGTAATTCTTTATTTGACAACATTCTTTAAAAATAGATCAGATTACTCTAAATATCTTGGTCCTGCTATCTATGGCTTACATTTTGATTCTGCCTTTTAGGTTCCCCTTTTTTTGTACCTCTGATACCATGTGCTAATAAGGAGAAGAATGTGATAAATGAGGTCACAAGTTCTTCTGCATGAGAGAGATTTCAAAGCACTGACAAAGACAATTTAAAAATTATAGGAGACCTAATTTAATAATCAAAATCTCTTCCACATTTAGCAATTAATTGCACAGTATACATGCTGCCTGCAGCCAGCCCGTGCTCTTGAAGTCCACTGTGTCACAACTTGTCTCAGAAATCCATTGTGTCCTACTGGAAACAGTTGCTCTTTCAATTTATAAAGATGAAAGAAACCCACTATAATTTCTACATCTTTTGCTATTTCCTTGTTGAAATGTTTATTAATGAAGAAGGAAAATGGAATGAAAGGAAAAAGAAGATACAGTCCTTCTCCCATTCACATTTACTTTGTTCCCATACTTGCAGCTGGCTTTGGCATCTGCTGATATTACTTTGGGACAAGTACTTTACATCTACCACCCTGCCATTCTGGTAGAGAACATGGCATGTCTCCTAAAAAAAATACAAGCTTCCTATAAACCTGCACTCACCCTATAAACATCCAGCAGTGATCCCACAGTCAGCTCTCCAAATGCAATCACAAGAGTACAGGTACTGGTAAAAAGCTGGTTCTAGGTATTGTGGAAATAAAAATGCCTCCTCCCACAAAAACTCTTCCAGTGCTGCTAGCAGAGAAAAGCAAATAAAAGACTGAAGAAGGGTATCATGGGAATGTTGGAAATTGTCTTTATAAGCGTCACCTCTGAAGTGGCATAAATGTCACACCTTTTGGGGGAACAGGTTGTTTTTAACCCTTAGGTCTGCTGGGTGGTACCTGAAATAATTAAACCTGACATTTCTAGGGTTAAAACGTCAAGAAGGAGAAAGAGCTGAAAAAGGAAATTCCCCAGTTTCTTAGTAATGAAAAGCTGAGGGTATACCTTCTGTGGTTGTCTGTGAGATGCTTTCACATCCTTGTGTCAAGGGTTTTTCAAATTGACAACTTGCAAATTTGAAATACAAAAATGCCCAAAGCGATATTTTAGTGGCTCAGGGAAACTCTTGTATGGGAAAAAGAATTCTTAAGTGAAACGTCTCTAGAAATCACACAGGGCCTGACCACGATACTCTAATTATGCTAATTGCTTCAATGCCCTTGCTTTATTTATGCTGAGCAGCTAAGATAAATAAAGGAAAATTGCTTTGGATCTAACTGTATTCATATCAGAATGCAAACTAGCCTGTGTTTGTTATGTGATTGCTGATCTGTTTACACTAAATTCTGCAGGTAATTGCAGTTTTGATTGCACATTTATTTCTAGCTGCACAGGTCCCAGGACTAGGTCTGTCTGTTTTTATAATTAAACCGTTTTGTAATATCTAAACTCACTAAAGAGCAAAATGATGCTTTAAGAATTTACATATTTTATGCATTAAAGATAATACTTAGGTACTCAGTGACAGAGAGGAAAAATTCTGTTTATTACAGAAAAATGGACAGCATGTTCTGGATTTGAAGAAATTTGAGACATCTGTTCCAAGGCCTGTTCACTGAGTGGGACAGATGTCCTCCGCATCCCCGTAATCTGTTATACAACACCTACTTTTTGAACTTTCAGTTGTGACTTTCATATGAGTAAAACATGTTAACAGAACAAGGCTGGGGTTTGGTGATTAACCACAGACCCTATGTAAGAGTCAGGGCCTGATGGAAGTTTTGGAAATGGAAGTCTCTCCCTGGGAAGAATTGGAAGCAAATAAAATGTTGATGTATCTTTAGCTCAGGCTCCCACCACAAATTGCCAATATTGGTATAGTCTTTGAAGATTCCTCAAAAAGAAAACAATATTATTCCCATTTTGCCAAGTGTAGAAAATGTAGAGAAGCGTAGAAATCTGACTTGTCCATGGGCCACACAAGAAATTTGTGTCAAAGATGGGTATGAAAAGGATTGCCTAAATCCATATCTTTTGCTTCAAGCACAAAATTATTATTATTACTTATACATCACTATAAATGTGTATGGCATATTGCAGACAGATAAAGTGACAGGTACTGCAGAGTTGACACTCTCAATTATAAAACCATCCTTCTGTCCTTGGTGATGAATTTGAGGTGAAGAAGCTTTCTATTTTTTTTTTCCAATGTATTTAGCACCTTCTGAAACCTTAATTTGAACTTCAGCTGTGGTTATTTCTTCCATTCCACCTCCCTCAACATGTAGGCACCAATTTTAATCTTTGCTTCCTTCTGTCTTTGAGAAATGCCCATTACTATAACATAACAGAGAAAAACTCCCTAATCTCAGTATTACAAATTTAGAAAAATGTCATCTCTCTGTGGCTTCTTCATCCATCATCAATTCCAAAATCAGTAATCCAGTCTGTCTCACTTAATGCAAGACTTAATATCAGCCTATGCAGACTGGTCTGGCAAGCCTCTTAGCTAGTTTATACTGTAGCAGCACGCTGTGATAAGGTGAGCATCAATAGTCTGCTTGTACCTTGTGTGCATCAGTATAGAGCTGAAGACCAAAGGAGTTAAACCTCGGGAGAAGTGCACAGCAACACATAAAACTCAGCACTGCCACAGCAACACAATGCATTCCTGCTACAGTAAAGCTTGCAACATTACCAATTTACAAAATATCATAAAAGCCACTTTTACCTGAGAAAAGATACTTATTGAATGGCAAAACTATAGCTGCCAGTAAAACCAGTATGAAAGTAATGAGCTAAGGTTTATAAAACCTTACCTTTCCTCAAATTCGTTCCTCCTGATTCTCTGTTTTGAGTCCCAAGTTGTTGTTGGGATTTTACCCACACCCAAAATTTTGGGGATGGCAGCAATTTTTCAACTGCCACTTACTCTTCAGCACTACACTCTTTGCTCTGCCACCAATGAATAGTTTTGTTTGTCGGTGTTTCATTTTTCCATCCCTATAAAGTATATAAGGGTTTTGTGAAATTAATATTGCTTCATCTGGACCCATACCTTGACAACTCTTTAGTGCTTTCTCTATTGAAATGAGAATAGGAGAAGTGGGAGATTATTCATTCTCAGATTTTGTTTTAATTGTTTCCCTTGAAAGCATGGAGATATTTTTTACAGCTTAGTTGGCAAGAAGAGGATGCTGCATAAGAGATAAAGCTCCCTAGAATGGACTATGGGAACATCTTTACAAAAAGAAAACCAGAAAATGAACAGGAACCAATTATCTTTGACTAACTGGAATTTTTACCATTGAAAAAATCGGAAATTTATTGCTTCAAATTTTAAGCAAAACTCTCTTTTTTCCCCATTTGAAACTGATCTCCTCAAATTCTAATTTTACTACAAATATTTTTGCTATAGAAACTTCTCTCATAAAAAAAAATGTATTCACAAAGGATTTACTTAATTTTCTTTCCAATATCAGCATCTAAAATTTAAAAGAATCACCCTTTAAAGATTTTGGAAATAGTTGAAAAATAATTTTAAAAGCCCTAAGACACTTAAAACCTCCCATTAAAAATATCAATATCTCCTGTTCAAAAGAAGTCTGTATACAGATGTAGCCATACAAAGCTTTTCACCCCAAAGATGACAGATACAAAGGCACAAAACTAGTCAATACAACTCTTCATACTCACAGCCTGTATTCATATTTTAAAGAAGAAATGGCAGCATATTTGTTTCAAAAGAGACATAGCTGAGTCTAATGTTGTCTGAAGCATCATATCTTTCAACATACCCTTAACAGATAGAGCTCTTCATGAACTTTCTCCAGGTGGGGTGAAGTGATACTGAAATAAAGAAACGATCTCTTCATTTGGCATCCCCAGATTATTTCTCCATCTATTTTCCTTAACTGCAAGATACACGAAGTTGTCACAATTTAATGAGTCATTTCTCTAAGCCTTAATTATACCATCTATAGTGAGATTAGTGCTGTAACAGAGAGGGACTCAAATACTTCCAGCAGCTCTTTCTTATGGTCATCTCCAACTTTTTGCAGCCTCAACGCAGGACAAAGCTTCTACAGTATGCAAATTATGTTTAAGTTTGAAGTTGTTTATATCCTGAAGATCATTTTCAGGTTCTCATCTATGCAAATGCAATGCTTCAATCATGTTATTACAATGACTATTTCTACTTTATGCACACACTATTGTTTAGTTCAATGTCACCTGCAAATTCTACTGCTCTCTTCTGTATAGGATAAACCTGCACTTCTGCAAAATTGTAACTACAGAGTTATTGCTCTGTTCTATGTGGCATACTAATCTTAATAGCATTACACTTTGGCAGATAATATTATCTAGCTCAAATGGAGTATCCTGGTATTTCTGAATTCCATTCCACATGCTCTGTGCGGATAATTTTTTTTCCATGTTAGACTGATATTTAATAATCACCTAAATACATACCTTACAGGTATATACCTTACAGGTATATATATCTTTGTAAGTTCAACCCTTTGAACCTAAAAAGAAAAGCTGGGAAGTGAATAAATCTCTACAGACTTAGATGGCGGGAAGAAATCTCTGCATTTCCAGTTTGTCTTTAATTTTAATAACACTACCAACACTGGAATTGGTTTAAAATTTTAACCAAGATTATGTTGTGAGAAAACTCACTGTATTGGACCAGGTTTATCTGAAGACAGGAGTATTTTATAACTCTCAGACACATAGTGTGATTCTTGGGTTGTTCTGTGCAGGGCCAGGATTTGGACTTGATGATCCATCCTGACGAGTCCTTTACAAAATCAGCAGTCTATGATTCTATGATTTCAGATGTGCTTTTAATCTGTACACAATTAAAAAGAATTCTTTGTACCAAACAGCCACATCCTGTTCTCCTACAGGTAAAGTGCTGTAGGAGATGATTGGCCAAGTGATTACCAAAATGCTACAAAAGAAAGAAAAAAATTTCCTCATCTACATATGTTAAAAGACATGTTTACAGCCAGTCTATGGACTATACCACCCAGTCCCCTTCATACCAAAAAGACTGGATTTTGACTCTTCCAAGACAAATAAGGACTCAGGACTCATCATTTCCCCATGAAATCAATTTTAGGTCTCGTAGAAAGGTTAGGCAAGGCAGAGGTGAGTTAGATCATCAAAACTGTGCTTACATTCTTGATGCACTACCTTGATATTGCAACATGTGTGCAATCCTACACATAGTATGCACCACTGGAATAAGTCTTTTGTGCATGGATCCTGAGTTTGCTAGGGCTTGAAGAGCTGACTTAAAAGATGTATAGACTCCAGCAACTTCACCTGCATTCTGAGGTGGCAGCACTGTTGATCCAATTATAAGTTCTTTGGATTCAGCAACAGAAAACAATGACCACATGGAAGAAAATTTTCATGAAATATGGAAGTTTGCTCAGTTTGCCTCTTTCAGTTCAGATGCTATCAGGTGTCTCTGAAACCACTAAGGACAAGGCACATTAGCCTAGAGATTCCCTGTTGCCCTCTATTGGAGCAGGAGAGTATTTTTGTTCCCCAATCTGTCAAGTTTCTGAGTGATGACTTACTTACTATGTGGTAATTGCACCTGTCACAATTATGCCACTTACAGAGACATAAACCTGCCTTCAATTATATTAAAAGATGGTGTTTTGCTTTGCCACATTTTGATTTTCACTGCTTTAAGTCAGGGGATGGTTAATATAGAAATGCCTCATATCTTTCTTGTGGGTAAGATTCTGCCAAAGTATGTTAGACCAAGCATTTTTTAATCCTTTCAAAGTGCTTTACACAGTATGCAGAATATGACTACTTTTCCAACACATTTGGGCAGACACTAATACTAGTAAAGAAGATAATTTTTGTCAGATACTAACCATCCCATGTTGAAAATTCTGAATACAAATAATTATTTTCATGCAATTTCCCTCCTGCATAATGATCCCAGAGTGTGCATGAAGCAAACCATTCAGTGACATAATGAGAATATCTCTGAAAAGTGAGTTCTGATAGAGGATGCTGAGCCAGGTAGGAGAGCGAAGTTCCCTAGGAGTGGGAGTGCCCAGTGAGATTTCATCTTCAAACTGCAACATCATGAGAGAGTAAAAAGAGTCAAGAGGGTAAGAGGTGTGGACAGCGAGGCTATGGGTAAGATGGAGGACAAGTAAAGTTACTTGGAAAGCCTGAGAAGAACTCCAAATGAAGATGTTTTTACACTACTCCTTGAACTAAGAACTTTGCCTGGGCTTTACTGTTTTCACTCCTTTCAATTTAAGAATCCTCATTATGTTAAAGTTGTTTTATTGCTGGAAGGTGTGGGATATAGTTCTTTAAAAGAAACTGTACTGAATACCACAGGACTAGCTATTTCACTGTCTTATTTGCTTTTGGTGCAATATTATAGTATCCATTATAACTAACTGCCCAGAAAATTTTGCTTAATTCATTTAAACTAAATTCTGACCAGGAATGAAAGTTACTAAATTACCAAGGCACTAAAATTAAGCTCTTCCCTATACTGCATTAGTAAACTGCTTTTACATATATTTTGTATCCAGTGACTTGATTTTTCTTGATCTCATTGCCACTACCAAGTACTCTAAACCTCTGGAGAATTCAATCCAATGATCCTCCATGCCAAAAAATATTTAGTTCACCAATGGTTGCCTTCATTATTTTACAGTTGCAGCTTGGGGAAAGTGAGTGTATGTACTGACAAGACTATAAGGACTACTATAGTAACATTATAATATTAGCACCTTCTAACTTAGAAGGAATTAAAAATACTTGAAAGAAATGCACACTTTTCACTTGTAAAAATGCAGCAAAGGCTGTGCAAACTAAAGGTTGCTTGAAATGAAGAATAAGGTTTTCACATAAAAAATGATTGCACAGATATTGTTATTTTTTATTGTGTAGAAGTGACTTAGAAATAGTGAAGGTTTATCTACAGATAATTCTTGCTGGAGACCTACAGGACCTTCAAATGTAGCCTGGACATAAGTGAAAGGAAATCATTTATACCTGATAGCTATGAAAGGTCATGAGTGGAGAAATAAATTCTAGATCTTGTGGGTCTAGCCTTAGGGGAGTTAGGGAGAGGGTATATTAGTGCTATGATCTGTGTAGGGTTTTTACTTGAATGTGAGTACATATACATGTGTACAAACCACAGAAATCCTTATTAAATGGCAATAATTCTTACTTCCATTTCTTCACTTATTTATCATTCCTGTTCTCTCCTCATCTATTCTCCTTTGGTCCATAGTCTTGCATTCTTCCAATTCACTTGTGTTAGACTCTTTTTTTCCTAGAGTTTTGAAGGCTGTCTTACTGTCAAACTATGCTTCCTAAATGCTAAACTGAGAATCAAAAATAATTCCAAATGCTAGATCTAATGGCATGCTAAGGAAACTGACACTGCAGCCCAAGAAATGCACCTGCAAACCCTCCTGCACAGTAGGTCATAAGTAGAATGAATTTAAATGGTCTGATCCCACCTCATTTGTGAGCAGGAGAATGGGACCTATTATGCTCTTATGACATTGTAATTGAACTAGAGGGGGGAGTGCTGGAGAATTTGAACTAGTTACCACTTTGCATCAATGGGTACCCATCATGCCACATTTCTTGATAAAAAAAGCAAGATGTGAGGATGCACTACAAGAAAAAAATGCTCATGCCTGCAGGCCTTATTCTTGACTAAACAACAAACAGCTTTGCATTCCAACTGGTTTCAGAGTAACGAAATTCAGTTAAATAGATGTGCTCCGTTCTAAAGAAATACCTTGACATGGGGCTACAGTCATTAAGAAAGAAGTTCTTATTAATGGAGATGCTCCTATTTTGCTGCAGCAAACAGACTATGAACTTATCGGCACTATTTAAGTTAACTGCTTCTTAGCAATACTTAAAAATGTTGAATAACAGCTAATACCACACCTCACTAATTTCTAACCTTTTTAGAGATTTACCCAGGACTATGAGTCATCAGATGTTTGATTATGGGCAGAGAGTTTATGAGTGTGCAGACGGCACTGTTTGTGTGTCTGTATACAAACAGTATTTGTATAGGTTCAGCACTTAATTATATTGTTTTGCTTCTATCTGTGAGACAGCATAGCTGAAAATGTCTAAGGTTTCTGCAAAGGATGGGTTTAAAATAAATTAATCCACTAAGAAAATTAGGCAGGAGAAGTTATTTTAGGAAATATAAAGTTAAAGAAGAATAACAGCAGTAAGCAAAGAGCCAGCTGTTTCTGTTTTGATTTATTCCATACTTCAGAGATGCTGCTTCTATAGGGAACAATATGCAAGACATTGGAAATTCAGAAGGCATTTCTTTTGTGTATCATAAAAATGTGCTGCTAACCTACAATACCCTCATAGAAATACAATTCAATAAGGAACTCAGTTGGGAAGGAGCCTCAATAGAACAACATGAAAAAATGGTCAATACAAGAATGATTTAGTTTACCTTACAAGGGATTTCTATGCTGGAAATAAATAGGGCTTTGAAACTTTAAAAATAAAAGTCAAGATAAACATAGACCTATATTTTTAATTCTCACACATATTTAATGTGACTTTTTAGCAGATCATTGCCTCTGAATCATCACTTCTATCAAGCCTATCACTTGAGAAGTGTTACAGCACTTAGCCCTCAGGGCAAAGATAAGTCTTTGCCATTGTCACATACAGTATATTGAGCCATATTATGCTGAATGGGAATAGAGTACAATGTGGAAACAGTACTGAATCTTGCAGAATATCCTGAGATACTTATCAAGCTGTTAAAGGAGACATCACTCTTTTGTCTGTATTGCCCTTGACACATCCTAAAGGAAAGTATCAGGAAATTCTTTGTTTGTTGAAGAACCCTCAGACCCCTCAGGTCTAATGTAGGTTAAATGCCCCACAGGTCTCTCAGGAACAGAAAAACACCTTGAAAACCACTATCTGAATTCACCAGAAACAAATAAATAATGGCACTGAATAAGTAAGA
>NC_089651.1:35137200-35212200 GCF_037042795.1 Molothrus aeneus | reverse complement strand
TTTGCTTACCTACCAAGTTAGAGTCCAACTCTCTCATCATATACACTGGTCTGAGAAGTCTGTTTCAAGAGAGGCCTACTCCTGGATTTGTTAGTTTTGTTTTTTGTTTCCCAAAAATTTGAATGTGTTGGTAAATTGAGAAAACAGGGAAGAAACATTTAGCTCTCAGTGCAGCACCTGAGACTGCAACAGGTTCCTGTTTGAATACTGAACTGAAAACCAGACATATACATAATAAAGCAAACACCCTCCTAGCTTCAATCATCAAATTATTGACTTGATTTTCAAGAAGCATAGGTTTCCACCTTTCAGGTTTTTATAAAAGCTGAAAACCAGGACTTTTCAACTTTGTCACGAATATTTCACATGAAGATTTCTGTATTATATGGTATGATTTTGTATTATCTGAATTCCTATATATTATTACTTGCATTCATTGCATCTGCTGATTTCAACTTCATCCCAAATAATATATATATAAGATTTTCAAGAATTTAAAGTTGCTTTGTGGTGGAAATTGTAAACAGAAGATCATGTCTACTAATGCCAAGGAATTGTGGACCAGGACATAACATGGAACAGGAAAGCACAGGTTCAAGACTGTTATAATCTGATACTTTGCTGAAGAACTCATCCACACTTATTTTCCACTGTTGCCCTAATATGGTGGAAAAGTTCAGAAGACAAGTGAGCTGGTAGAGATGATGATTCTAAGCTCCCAACTCAGCTCTCTACCAGAAAGCAAGAATCTTTTAAAGTATCAAAAAAGTGCAGAGAAGGAGTTCATGATTTTCTTCTGAATTGATGTAGAAGGTCTCATATTTCTCAAGATCTTTTTGCTCTTTTTCCACCATCATGAGCATAGCATGTACCAGTGCTAAAATCTGAAAATAGGCACAAATAATCTTGCACAGATCTATATCTGAACAAATTGACTGAATATGTGTGTGTGAATATATAAAATATATTTTTCTGATATTCTGTACACGTACAGGAGAGGGACCAGGAGTTAGAATGACAGCAGTAAACTTTAAATATTGAATGTAATTTTCTATCCTGGAAAATTTTCTATCACATAAATGCATTGCTTCAGGTTGGTAGTAATAGAAATAAGTACCTTATCTACAGCACAGTTGTGAGTTTGGCATATTGCTATCAGTAATATTCTTGGTACTAAAAAATTATCTTTACTCAACTTTTACTGTTTACATTCACATTTCCTCCACATGTGTTCCCTTAGTAACATACCAGTTGACACTGGTGGTATTTCCCAGAATGTCAGACTGTTTGTAAGGATTCATCCTACCAGGGAATGACATGTAGCTTCTGTTGACTCTGAAGGATAAATGGTTCCTTTTCTCAGCTGATTGTGAAAAAGTGTCGGAGGATGAAAAAATGTAAGTATGAATACACATTATAGAAGAAGCAGTAAAACTACACATACAGTATATTCTTTAGAAGCTTTTTTATTTTTTATTTGCTCCAAATGAAGCTGTAATCTGTCTACATCAGAGTCATAACTCAAATAGGCTAGTAGAGTTTGAAGGTTGATTGAACCACTGTAACAAACTCTGACTGTGTAAATTGGAAGGAAATCCTCTAGAAAATTTATATGAAGGGAAATCTCAATATATGAAATGTATTTTAAAAAAACTTAAAACTTTCATGTAAAGGTTGACCACAGAAGTTGTAATTTTTCATCCTTGAAGACATTCAAAAGCCATCAGGACATGTGTCTGGGCAATGAGGTCTCGGGGACCCTGCGTTGGTCCAGGGGTTGGACAAGATGATGTCCTGAGGTTCCTTTCAACCTACACTGTTCTATGATTCTGAGAAACAAGAGAACTATGCATAAATCCATTTATAAAGCATGATTTGTTATACATCTATCTATCTATCTATCTATCTATCTATCTATCTATCTATCTATCTATCTATCTATCTATCTCTCTATCTAATCTCTTAAACTCTTCTTGCAAAGCACTTCGAATTTAAGTGAGATAAAATCTGTAACCACTAAGTGTAGCAAAAAAAAAGCCAGAAAGGTATTTAAACATAAACAGGTACTCAAAACATTCCCACTGTCATTAATAGAGTTAGCACAGTATTATCCATTATTTCCTATAGATTAAAGAAATAAAACTAATAAACCAACTTATGTTTATATTCTCATATAATAGATTAGAATTTTTCTTAGTACAATGACACAAAAGGGTCTTAAAATAAAGGAACTTTCTATAGTAGAAAAAAATAAAGTAATTGGAATATATTTTTCTGATATTCTGACATCCCATTCTGGCTCCAGTTCTGTAACTTTACTTCTGTTTTTTCTCCCTGGAATCAGACTGCTTTGAGAAGAACATGAGCAAAACTTTATGTCAAAGCCTCTTTCTTCCAATTCCTGGTGCTTTTTATGAGTGTGTAACCCATTCAATATTATATATGCCCTTGTGTGATGCTTCACATAGTATATGAGTTTATTATATTCCTCAGCTGCTGAAGGCTCTTTTACTAATCAAACTGCATGACTCTTTTAATTATTTATCAATGTTTCATGTTTCATAAATCACATTATAAAGTTTGCATCACTTCCAGACTTTTCTTCCAAAAATGTTTACAAAGGGGTACCTGCAGTAAATGGCCTTTTGATAGTAAAGAGAAAAACAGTGGCATTTCCTGATGCTGTTCATATTTCTTATCTATCAGAAACAAAAAAAAGTACCTAAATGAAGAAAATGTCTTTAATGTTTCCAAAGTTCTTACTGAGATCTTGGAGCAAGAATTCCTATAATGTTACCTGAGTGAAAATGCTGAGGAGTAAATAATTTTTCTTTCCACACTGCCATACAAGAAAAAAATTGTGCACTTAATTGAGAAGTGTCTCCTAATATTAGGATCTGAAATATTACAGTGATAATTACTTGACCAACGAATTTTGTGAGTTTTTTTCTAAAGTAACAGAGACATAATAAAAACATTACTAACCTTAGCTTAAATCAATGACTCTTCAGATACAGTCTCATTCAAAAGCACTTTTGCTTATGCCAGCCTTCCATACTCTTCTTTTTAAATTCAATTAACACTAGTTGGTAAGAGAACTTCTGAGGTTTTTCTCCAGAACTCCGATGCTTTTGTGAGACACGTGTACGTATTCAAAAACTGCCACTTACAGTTATTGGTAAATATTATTTATTGATTTCGGTTTTAGAACACTTGTTATTAAGGGATTAATATACAGGTAGGTATTTCCACCTGAAAATAACCTACTAATTGGATTTTAATATTTCTTTTATTTTTATTAAGGACTTTGAAGTTGAAGCCCTTCCTGAAGAGTTTTGGAAGTATAAGGTAACCTGTTTCTGACATTGATATGAGTATAATACTTGGTAGCACAAGAAAAATGTTCAAATGTGGAAATTAAAGGATTTTGCTTGGTCTACCATAATCAATCAAGTTGTGAATTATATTCTCTACCAGCTCTGTGTCCAATAGCCTACTGGGTTATTGTAAGATAGGATTTTAAACCTTTCTCTTGAAAACTTGGTTAAATCTGATTGTAGAAATTACAAGCCTAATATATTCTGTAAATATATTTGATGTTAATCTTAGAGATTCTAGCATATCTCTATCCATGTCCAGAGCTGTCATTTCTTAGAATACGTCTCATCAATTGGGTTAAATATGATGGACGGGTTTTCTTCATAATTTTTGTAAATATCTGAAATAATAAAGCATTTAGTGCCAATAAAACACTCAAAATATTTCATTACAGTATTCTGTACACATGGTTATGATTTGATGAAGCAACTTGCATAAAATCTGTGAGGGAAAATACTCCTTATTTCATTATAATGTCCAGCTTCACGTAGATTTGTTTTCCCCAAAACAACTAAATTAATTCGGTATGGTATAAGTTGAAAAAACAAACACATCAAAGCCTGCAAAAGGACCCACAGGGATAGGTCATTAGGGCTGCATGGCCTATATAGTTAGTTAAAATTCCCAGAGGTTAGTTTATATCTTGATACTTTAATAAACAGTTTCAGCTTTGGTGAAAGCTGGAAAGCTTAATCCATTAAGAGCCATTCAGAACCAAAACAAACAAACAAAGCTTTAACCACTTCAGTGACAACAGCACAGAACAAACAAGCAGTCTCCTTCGAAAATCCCAGTAATTTTGAGATCAATAGCCTCACTCTGTGCTTCTAAGTGATGAAAGCTAGAAAATCTCTGCTGTCGGCTCTTTTCAAAATGTTTCTGGCAAAGCTATAGTTGCAAATTTGATGAGTTTAGTTTAGCAATACCCATGTAGTCCAGGAGGCTGACTTAAGTACTATCACTGGACACAATGAAAACAAACTAACTCAAACATCACTTTTAGCTGAAATTTCCTCTCTGTACCCTTAATTTACACTGTTGAAATACCTTTCAACATTTCTTCCAAGTACTTATATTTGGAGTTCTTTGATTATTTTTCTAATTAGCAGCAGAAGATATTTTTTCTTTTTTATATTGGTAGTTTAAAAAAATATATATATAATTTTTGTGAGTGTAAAACCAGTACAGAGACTTACTAAAGAATGTAAGCTTGTCTCAAAATACACTTAACTTGATCAGCCAATATGGAAAATCAAATCAGCAAATTCATCTATATACATGGAAAGAAGAAAAATAAACATTTTTTTTCTCTACAAGATTAAAAGCCCGTTAGGTCCTTTTAAAACACTGCCATTGTATATTGACTTTCATGAAAAGAATGTTTACTTCCTTTTACTTAGTCTAGACTTACATCATTCAGCAGAGTTATTATATAGTAGATTTGTAACCATTCCAAAGGATCTTAAATTATTCCTCCATCTATATACAAATATTGATGCCTTTGTTTCCTGCTTTTAAATACAATACCTAATATATTTGTTATTTTGTTTTTGTTTAAATTTCACATTAACCCTTAATTATAAACTCAGAAGTATAATGGGAGGAGTATTCATTTTTTAGCCAGCAGTGTCAGCTACTTTGCATTTTGCCCATAAATGATGAAGAAGCTTTAAATTATATACTTCCTTAGGCAGTCAAAAAACACTGTAGGGATTGTCTGTATATGACTACAAGCTAATTTATCTACTAAGAGTTACTGGTTTTTTGGTAGTCAGCTGATTTCAGTAATTGTATTTTTAAATTTAAATCAACAACATAGAATGCTTTCAATAGGAGAATTATGAGCAGTAAAACAGAAGCTGTGCACAAATTTTTGTTTACAGATCGCACAATCTACCCAAATTTTTCACCGGAAAGGCATAAAATCAGAATAACATTTGAAGTACGTGGCTTTATACAAGGACACTGTGTTGTTCAGTCTTGATTCATTAAGATGCTTGATGCATAAGTGAGTTGTCAAACGATATGTGGGTGGCTGTAATGGCAGCATGTAGGTTTGTATGGAAAACAAGTATGGCACTGTGAAGATTTTTTCTCTCTTTCATCATATAGGTACTCACATGTAACACTGGTGAGGGGTCTGTTACGAACCTTGCTGTCAAATGAACTAATTCACCAGAAACACATGCAAGTTTAAAACAAAGTTCTCCAAAGGCGGAAAAAAAAATCAAACCACCTAGACTTTCTGTAGCCTAACCAAGTGACAGACACATAGACAACTTCATTGCTGCCAGAACAACACTCTGCACAGCCCACCAGCAAGCTATTTGTCACTGCTACAAGAATATCCTCCGCAACTTGGCATCAGGGTCCCTGGGTAGCCAACTGTGCTTGCATAGTGCTGGAAGTGCTATCCAGTAATAGGGAGGAAAATGATCGGAGGACCTCATTATTTTTCAAAATGTATTATTGCATGAAAAACATATCTTTATACACATAAACATGAAAATCCTATAGGTAAATATCAATTTACTTAATATCACAAGATTTTATTTTATATGAGTTCAAAGAAAGACAGTGTTTAATTTCACTTCCTTTCCTTTTTCTTTGTATTGTGCAACAATTTTGTGAAACAATTCATCACAATCTCAAAAAAGCACATCCTTTGATACAATCTCAGCCTGTCCAGAAATATTCCCTTTACTATTGCATTTTGCATTACATATTGCACTGGATCCTATATACTTTAAAATCTTGACAGCCCAGTTGCAATTGTCTAATTATCATCCTCAGCCAATTGCTTTTACCAAGAAAAGGGGTAGAAAAAATGGCAAGCAGTCCATCTCCAATGGTTCTAGGAAAGTAAGGACAATGAAAACTAATGACTGTGAAAACTAGCAAAAATAGTTTCCTAGGAGAAAAAATATTGAAGCAGCAGGAATGACAAGTTCTGATCTTTTGGGAAAAGATAAAAGAATATAAAATAATCAAATAAGAATCATAGATAAGAAGATGAGAGAGGAAAATTCCATTTTGTAGGTAAGGGCTCACAGGTACTAGGGTAGGAAACAATCAACTTAATGAACCAGTCTGATTTTTTCAAAGTTTACATTAACCTGGGCATTCCTTTTAACTGACCAAGTGTCTGATTGTTAGGACATGGCATAACACAAGAGGTATGTGTGGATGTTCATGAATGATGACAATTCATTTATTTTGTGATTGTGACTTGGTGCAAGGAACACCAAATAAAGAGTACTTCCTTTACGGGCAGGTGGACTTCCAAGGTACAGTGTGGTAAAGAGTGTGATGGGAACAAAGGACGTGGAACAGAACATTCACAGTCTGAAAGTACTACAGTCTGATTATCACAGCATACACTGTATCCATTTTGTAGAAACTCATAAACTTAATTCTATGGAAAAAATATTGGTAGCTGCACAAGGTTATTTCTTAATACATGGGACACAAACCTAATGAAAGACCCTAACCTCTCATTATCCAATAAAAACACTCATGGGAAATCTGGGTATCATTTTTTTTATCCATGATCATGGGAAGAGTCTGTACTGTGATTAGAACAGTGCATTCAGAGCTCCTCGTAAGGTGGAGACCACGAGGCTCTTACGACTCAACTAATCCTTCTTACCATTGTCATGTTACAAGTGTGGCATCATGGGCTCTGTACAGTCTTGAGTTTTTTTAATGGCTCTTCTGCTTTTATGTCCAGTTCCTTACTTAGGCAGAATATCTAAAATTATTTGTAGGGTTTCCTTTTAGGTCATGGAGATAAACCAAATGATCAAAGAATAAGAAGCATTCATAGAATAATACTTCATTGAAAATAGCAAAGGTTTAGACTGTAAACTCATCCTCAATAGCAGAACGACTTGGGAGAGGGGAAAAGGAAAAGGCAAAATGGGAAAAAGACAAAATCAAACGTGGCTGTTACAAAACCATGTCATGCTAATACAAATTCTGTTTCACACGGAGATGTTGCAAATTAGACTAGAGAAAAACCGCAACTGGTTTGTCCTGGTTCTTATATTACAAGCTGTCCATTTAGAAAAGGTCATGTGTTCTTAAAATAGATGTTGCAAGGCTTTTGTACACCAATTAAAATTATTTATTTATTTAACTGGGTACACAACTCTCTTTTTTAGCTTTACAATTTTAGTTTTGTTGATCGTATTTGTGGCTTATAGTGCCTTATGTTGTTTAGCATGGTAGTAAATCATCATATATTTCTTTAAATATTTGAAATAACTGATCATAACTAATGTACATAGATAAATGAGAACCATTAGATTGATCCTATATAAATTAGTATATTTCTTTTCTCTCTCCTGTAATTTATAAAGGTTTTAACTGTTTGGAACCATTTCTATAGTTTATATAATATATCGTACTGAAGTTTCAAATATAAATTCACACACAGAGGCAAATTGGACTTCTATTCTAGTGAATTTGAAAAAAAAATCTAAGTTTTTTTTTGTATTCTAAAGTTCTGAGATTTCTATTCTATTAATGAACAGCATTGAAAGAAATGGGGAAGCCTTATTAACATTAATAACATTTAAGCACTCTAAACATCTTCCTACTAAGAATTTTCAAGCAGTTAAATTGACTGTTAAAAAAAGAGGTTTTCTTCTCATATTGACACAAGCTTGGCATTGGGTCTGATCCCATTGAAGTTATTGGCATTTTACTGCTGAATTCTACATGAAGAGAGCCAGGTCTAATGGAAACACTAAGAGACTTACTCCTTAATCCTTCTCTAGAAGAGAGCTTTTTAAATATTCAGAGTTTTCAAATTATTTGAAATTACACTACAATGAAATAAATGTAGTAGCAACCTTTGCTACTGACATGGCTACTGAGGCAGCTTTTATACTTGGGGCTTCAGATGCTATACTTCAAAGCCTTGATCATCAAACTCTGCCTTGCTGCATGCAAAAGAAAAGGAAGTCTTACTTTAGACCTCAATGGATTGATTGGTCCAGTGCAAAAGGTCAACAAACACTGCATATGCCTGCTTGGGACTAAAGCTTTAAGGGGAAATCTTGCCAAGCAGGATTAAGGTGTCTATTCTTCCTTCAGTATGAGTGCATTGCCAAGGGGAGTAAAACATCCATATCAAAAGAAGAAAAAAACACGTTAAGTCCATAGCGGCATGAAAATTCCTGCAGAGTTCGTGCATATTTTGCTTGTACAGAGGCACTGTCTGGTAAATACATTTTTACTTTGGGTGTTACCATTACTGATATATACATGCATTCAGTTAAAGAATGAGGTTGACAAATATTCAACTTGGAAGAAGAAAAGAGTTATTTATGTTTGGGAACAGAAGAATTTCACAACAAAATGCCTTTGTCAGAACTGACTTGCAAAAAAATGAATTGTAGTTCTGCCTGAACTGTCCAGAGAAGCTGGACAGTTTTATCCATGTTTTCTATTTCAGCTAGAACTTTGTTCCTTTGGTCCACCTCATTTACTTAACATATGTAGGGATAAGAATCAGACTGCTTGCTTATTGCAGCATTGTGGGGGTCTCCATGACTAAAACATAAATATGTCCTTGGTACTTCCCACTCACCAATCATGGAGCTGCCTGGAGACAGCCCATAAGGTATGTTAAGCAGAATGGGAAATGAGAGACAAAGCAAACCAAGCCTCTCTGTCATGTAGGCACTTCACTGCAAGTGCTCTGCTTCCACTTATTTAGGTGACCTCTAAGCACCGAGGTTTCTCCTGAGGGGACTCAATTTTTTTAAGTGCATCTACAAAGAAGAGAAATACCACTTGGCTCTTCTGTAGTGATTTTGTAATGATTAGAACATTTTGCTTGGAAATGGGTTGTCATCTGCTGCTCCATTGCCTTTGGAGAGGACTTTAGTAATACTGTGGGTGTCTAGGGAGTCTACCCACAGACTCTGAACTTCAGTTCTTAATATCACCCAATACTCTCTCTTTAGAATTGTCCCCAGACTTTCATAGGATAGTTTCTAGTTCTACATCATCTCTCAGCCTTAAAAAACAGGAGTAAAGGGGGCTTTGGATTATTCCTTGAAACTTCCAGCTAATTTGTGACAGATTGGGAGACTCAGCAGGAGAATCATAGGCATTACAGCTGCAAGTAATATCAGCTACAAGATCATATTTATGAGCAAGGAGAATGAGCAAATTCCATCATGTTTTACTTTTGACTTTTTGTATTGGTCCTACTATAACTTTTTAAAGCTGACATGATTTTAAACAGAGGCCAAGTGCAAGAAGAACAATATGCATATTTACTACCGAAAAATCAATATATCAAACAAAACCTTTTAAAGAACCCAAAACAATTGTCCATACTCAGAATACAAAAGGTTACTCTTTGGGAAAAGATTGCAAAAGTTCAAGATACAGGAGGATTTGGACAATGATCAAAAGTAATAAATCAAATTATTCTTGTGGATAAAACTTAAGTGTTGTGTACAATTTCCACAATGATGCAGATAAACTCTTGCTGAACTAGAAAAGGATGAATCAGGATCTTAAACACTATCTAGGAGTAGTCTATGAGAAGAAATGGAAAAATCAACTGATTTATTTGGAGCAATATTCTGCTGTCTGTTCTCTTTCATCAAGGCAGGGCAACAGAGGAAGGAGCTGTGTCAAAAAATAAGCTCTTAATTAATACTCCACCCAGCATCCAATAAGGTTTGTTGGTTTATGGCTAAGACTCCTTATATGAAAAACTAGTGCACCTGATCAGTGCAATATAAAGAAGTGTCCCATAAAGGCAATGCCTCATTCTGCGTATTCTCACACCACTTCACATCAGGGAATTGCTCCCACAGGTTCTGCAGCTCCACAAGACACACCCTGTCACTTCTAATATTCTATGAAATAAACCTCAAAATTCTTCAGAATTATATTTATCAGTCTAAAATATTACTGGAGGAAGCAGGGAGGAAGAACACAAACACTTCTAAAATCTCTGTGGCAAAAGAGGAAGTGAAATAACTTACAGGAGAGAAAAAAATAAAGAGAAATTTAAGTCATTCTGAAGTGACCTTGACCTACAGCTATTGTTTCCTTAGGAGTGAGAACATGGAATGGTTTTTGTGTGTGTTTTGGTTCTATTCAAGGAGGTAAGAGTTAACTGCTGAAGTGAAAGAATGTGTGAAGTGTGCATAGTGCTGAAAGGTTGAAGTTTGTTTTCAAGCTTATCTGAAGGGTGAGGAGCAATTGAAGAGCAAATGTGCCAAGATCTAAGCAGATAGGGAAAATGCAGCCTCCCTCCTAGATTTCTTCCTTGCTTTCTGATTGCTGAAAGTCAGCACTCTATAGATTTTTGAAGGATGAACCTGAAAAGAAGTCTACAATCAATATTTCAATATTATTTATTTTATTTTTTAAGATAACCTAATTAATACATTTTATATAATGACTTTAAATCATCTGAAGATATCTTCATTTCAGGATACTCCAGAAGAAACAACATATTTTGTCAAGATATATTGGGTTTTTAGTTTTTGTTTTAAATTCATCAAATCATTTTGCATGTTTATAACCAACTCTATTCCAGAAAACATTTATACATAGACGTAAATATACTACTCATGCTGTGGAAATAATGCTAAGTATAAGCTCAGTGTTTTGATGAATCCAGGCCTAAGAACAGAAATGACTGTAAACATTCTGAAAACATCTTAACAGGAAATGCTGCAGGGTATGAAGTGCAAAAACAACTAGCATGATATTCTTGGAATGCAATTATAGAGATAACATTATTGATCTGCTTATTAAATCCCAGAATGGAGACCAAGATAATTAGATTGCAATGCTCCCTCTGCTTTTCCACTTACTGCTTGAAGTTAGACAATATTTTCATTCAATATGTCTATGCATTTCTAACTATTATAGAATATATTTATATTTTCACTTAACATTTGTTATTATGGTTTATATTTGTTCAGGTATCCCTGTATTTCTCTATATTCTGTAATTATCTACCAATATTTGCTCAACTCCCAGCTCCTCTGGGAAAGGACAGCAGTGGAATAAATTCTGCAAACTTGTAGTTTCTGGTCCACTGATTTAGGAGAAGAAATACCTTTCTTCAAAGTGAGTATTAAGTGAATTACTATTTAGATGTATTGCACTAAACTGAGATGGAGGTAGGGCAGTTCACTCATATTTGGTAGCTGTAAAAAATTCCTTATTCAATTAAAATAAGTTTTCACTGATTTAGAGATTATTTTTTAAATATCATAGGCCAAAACCTATTTTTGTATTGAATTTCTTTTGTAAATTTGAATTTCCTCCTGTGACATTGGATATGTTTTTGGGGATATTTTTAAAACTTATCAAAAGCAAAAGGGAATAAATTGAGAATAATTTTCCCTTAGTTCCGGGAAGCAGCTGGCCAAAATTACTACCACAAGATCCAATAAGCAACTGACCAATATTGCTATTACCAGAAAAACAGATAAAGGACATATCCTTGAACTGAGAAGATCTTGAAAGTCAAGATGCAATCTATACACTGCTAGAGTAATATATTGTGCATCTGTGAACAGGTACCTACCTGTAAGTTACCTTTGTAAAGATCATTATCTTGTCTAGGAGACATCTTTTGCACTTCCTGTGATTAGGACACAATCAATATGAATGGTCAGCTGAAAAGAATGCCTAGTAAAAGGGATACTCCACCCTTTCTAAAGTCAAAGTTTGCATGTGCTTTTCATGAAACTCTGAGTAAATACATAATATAATTCTAGACTAGAAGCTGGAGATAGTCCTCAGTATTTAATTACAAAACACTCACCCATTACCATTAGTCATTAGATACAGTCTTATAGAAATATATCACATATTTATTATTTTAGACTTCAAGATAGGAAATTATTTCTTTAATAGGGACATATTGAGACAGTATCAAAAAAAAGGTTGGCTTTCATCCTAAATTCCCTGCAGATTTATGATACTATCTGAATATGGAATATAATAATCGTAAAGCTGTCCTGTTTACTAAAAATGAGATTTACAATAGTTTTGAACACCTGCATCTCTTGTAAAGACAGAGGGCCTCAGATATTCAACACCTTGATACCATATTATCATTTAGATGATACAAAATGCAACACATTCCAGTAAACACAAGGCTGATTTAATTTTGTCTCTGTTCACTTTATTGATTTAGTTGGAATACTGCTGAGTTTACAGTGCTGCATACTAATTCCTGCCAGATTGAGCCTTCACTGCTCACACTGAGCATTATTTTATTCTCAGGTTAGTCCCATGGAACAAAATGGGACGCCACCACGTGAAGTAGAGTATTACAATATGGTCCTGGCAGCAGACAGTTGTGTATTGGTTTTATACTATTATATACTACTATATATTATATATATTTTTATTATTCTAAAAAAAAAAAAAGTTATAAAAAGAGATCTACATAAATCCTTTATTTACATTTCCACACACTGCAGAAATGTTTACACATTCAAATTTACATATGCAGTGGTATTACCCACTGGAACCAGTGAGAGTCTTTCAAGCACTTAAAAAATTATTACTATTTTAAGGGAATATTTGCTTTTGCAAACAAGAATAGAGCACATAGGCACCTCCTTTTCTTGATGCTCTGAGTTTAAGGAGTTTTACAACAATTCTATAAAATTTTTTAAATTATTGAACCTTATGTAATATGCTTCTGAGAATAGACTCCAAGTTTTCCTTACTACTTATGGAGTGACTATGGAGTGATATATCCCACACTGAACTGCTGTTCTTGTGTCTTTTATAATATCAAACCAGATAGCAGCATGAAAGCATCAACATAACTCTTATTAATTATACTTTCCTCGTTCTTCTCTGACTTCCATCATTATTTTTGTTGTTTTTTAATATAACTACCCTTGCACTTATGTCATAAAAAATTCTGCCTTTTTCTCTTTTTTAATATTTGTATTCAAGACAAACAACAGGAGGTTGAAATCAGGCCATTTAAAAGAAACATCTGCTGACATTTATTCATATGCTACATGTTCCACTTTCATCATTGAATGTAATGATAAACACACATTCCAGTCAATAATGGCAAATCCCAGCCAAGCTTTACAAATGGTCTCTTTAACACCTAAATTGACAGCTCGGGAGAATTTGAGATAGAAGCTAAATATGGTACATTTGGACACTATTTCCCTAAGCCTAGAATGACTGAAAGGCTTTAACAAGCACAAACACTGTGGGTATGTGGGTATAGTCTAATACAGGTAAATATCTCATTAGACCTTTAAGAACCCTAGAGAAAATACTTTTTTTTTTCCTTTGGAGACATGACATATTATTCTTCCTTGAAAAATAAATCAAATTATATTTCTAATATAGGAGAACTAATCGTAATAAAGCTGAAATTTGGAATAAATTTGCTTTTAAGAATAGAAATATTTTGTCTGCTTTGGTTTATTATTTCTTATAACAAGCCTGCTAATTGCTAATACATTAAAATATCTATAAATTTGCTTTTAATGCAACATTTTCAAGAGCTAGGTGGATTCTTTACTTAATTCATATGTTTTTGTGTCAGAATGTCTTAGGAACTGCCATATTGCAAAACAGGGTCTCATTTGAAAACAGTGTTCCTCAGTTATGGATAACCAGAGATCGTAAGTAAAAAGCTATAGAGTTTTCATGATAAGAATAAACAGAGAGCATCTCATCAGTTTGTGTGCATATAAATATGTTATTCTGAAAAAATAATGATCTCTTTTTGCATTTCTATGTGTATTCTTTTCCATTTTATTTCAGATTGATTAACCTTCTTATAACTGAATCATAAACTGATTTTAAGTCAAGCAGAAAATCACAGCTTTTCTATACTCCTTCATGTGTGAATAGTTTCTCCTTTCAAAACTCTTGTATAGTTCAAAACAGGTCACTCATTATTTAGCAAGAGGGGGGAAAATTCTACACACTCTAAAATAATGAATGTAAAAATAATTATAGGATCACAAAGTTATCTTGTATAGCATAATGAAAAGTGTTAACTGCGAAGATAATGCTGTATCTCTTGGTTGAAAGAAATCACTTTCCTGATATATCCTTATGAAGAACTGCAAATATTCAGATTCATTTGGTGGTCTTTTAATCCACAGACAATTCACTTGGAGTAGAATAGCAAGAGTCACTGTTTGCAAAAAGTTATAGACTTTTTTGTCTGCCCAGGGATTCAGCTCAGCAAATTCATGCTATTGGATATAGGAGCCATTGGATCTGCTTTTGCCCTAGATGTATGTTCATAGCTACCATTATTTGTGTTTACATTTCCTTTGCTTTGCACTGACACTGAAGGATTACATGAGGCCTAAAACTACATTGAGAGTCTATGTTTTTTATAATAAAAATCAATGAATTTCATACATGACAGTGTTTGCAATACTGCAGCATAAATACATTAAAAAAATTGATGGACATGTTCAATGCAAAGTTAATATAATCTGAGATGAGCTTTTGCAGGTCAGTGGAGAAAGAAAATAAAGTGTTAAAATCCCAATAATAATATTTCTGTTGTTATTTAAGCATTTTTAAACTATGCTAACAGACAGGAGGTTTGAGGATCTTTATTTTGTTGAGATTTGCTGTAGTGCAAAATAAGATTGTTTCTTTTATCAATCTGAATCAACCTTTATTTTGAATCGAAATAAAATTACAATTGGACTTTTGACTTCTAAATTAATGGAACAGAAAAAATCAGAAAAACATCTAGTAAAGCATTTAAGTCTACAGAAGTGCATTTTTTAGTGAAATACAAATCTGCATACCACTGCAGAATTAATCCAAATACTGTGCCACTGAACATAGAATTAATTTGCTATAAAAGTTGCATAAAAGTTAAATGATCTTCAAGTAGACCATTTGGTAATTTGTGTATCATCTTCTTAAATCTGGAGTCTTTGATAAAGCATGGGAATGAATACCAACCATCAAACATGAGCAGTATGATTTACCCAAATGCAGGTGTGGCCACAGTTCTGGCAACCACTGAATTGTGGTTAGAAACAACCTACATTATGACCTAGAAGAAGATGGACCTTTTTGATTTTGTTAAATGATAAAATTCTCCACTAAAGTTTCTAGGCAAGTCATGTGGAGTTATCCCCAGACACATCAGAACAAATTCCATATCAAACCCTCCTCCTTTGGAAAATGGTTTTCATATCCTAGTTTTCTATACTTGCAAACATTTCTCTTTGCAACATCTAATATAATACCCCATTATCATGAATATTTAACTAGGTGTGTAACAACTGCTACAGTACAGCAAGCATTCCCAAAATCAAGATTCAGATGTTGTTATTCTGACAGCATAGATTTCTCCATTATGGAGAAATAAAGACATAACAATCATATTTGATTTTTCCCTAAAATAAGCTAGGATTTTAATTTAGTAATCATGAAAAACATAAATATTACACTTTATACCACTGGAAATGCTGCCTTGCTTTCATAGGAGTGGTTTGAAAATCATGTGGGCAGAGACAAAATCTTATTCCCATCATGCATCTTCTAAAATAAATTCTGAGATGGCTTCTGAATGAGTAGTTTCTTTGACAAAAACTGTTCTTTGCCAGTCCATAAAAAGAATTAAGAAAAAAAAAAAATCTAGATTTCTAGAAAGATGGGGAACACTAACTGCTGGGCTTTGCCCTTGTACTCATACTGTCCAATTTTGAAGGTTTAAACCTGCATGAGAATTTTCATGTTTTAACAAAATCTAGAAGCTTTGCTAGAAGCTTTGCTAGAAGCTTTTGAGGTCTGGCTTGTTATCAAGAATGTAAGCAAAAGGATGTGATGGCCTTTTTAACTTAGAAAGTGTCTGCTCTTTACGTCATGCATCTTCCTCCAAAACATGCTTGTGAAGGCTTTCTGCTGATCGAATTGCGTGTTCTAGACTAGAATAGCTCAACTGTCTTCAGCTGAAAGATGTTCTGGATAAAATCCAAGGACCATCTTTTATTTCCCATGTGTTCCGAACTGGTGAGTGAACATTTGTATAAAAACAGCCCAATCATTTTGCAAAACCGTGATTTTATTTTTCTATTTTAAAAGTATTTTATTTAGGGTCTGGAATCAGCTGAGAAATGACTGCAGTTCTGCTAGTGTGTGACCACTAATACATCAAAAAATGATATAGAGATCTTTATTTGTGCATTTTTCTTGGTGTTTTTCAGATATTTCATGGACTTTCTGAAGATCTCAGGACCACTTCTGTCCACTTGGCTAAGATTTGTCTAATGTAAAGAAAATATCGAATATTAATGAACTGTCAACAGAGCTCACAGTGCTACCTCTGTTGGACAGAGAACACAGTGCTTCTGTGAGGGCAAGTTAGGCTCTTGCCCACAACACTCACTTGATGTTCATTTCAGGGACTATTCCCCACATACTGGTTTTCTTTTAAAACCCATTTAAGTGGTAGATGATACAGGTTAGCCAAAGCTGTAGTCTTTTTGGGTAAATTGGGTGAGTTTACCCTCTTCTGTTTTGTTTTTTTTTTTTTCTAAGTTAGTAAAGAAATGTATGAGCTCAAGCTTTTAAATGCTATTATTGGGCCAATATACAGGCATGGTTGCAATTATGTATTTTTTCTCTGAAGAGCATCTCATAAGTAAATTAACTTCAATTATGAGGCTCATGAAAGTGCTTCTATTAGATCAAAAAGATCTACCTGTTTTACTAATAATTAGTCACAAAAACATTTTTTGCCAGTGAATGTTTCATGACTTCTAAATGGATACATTTTCCAGTGTGCTCTAGGAAGTTAGTATGTTCTCAGAAGATTTCTTTAATTTAGTTGTTGCTAATTTATTCACACTAATACAGGAAAAAAATACTGCAAAATTTTTCATAACAAAAAACTGTGCATATCTCTGTGTTTTAGCTGGCATGTGGTTCTACACAGATGGTTTGGGGCTTTCTTTGCTGCAAAACAGATGGGCCTCCACTGTCCCTTACCAATCAAAAGAGAACTTGAAAATATAGGAATATCTTTACTTCCATTGTGTCCCGTAATTCAAGAAATTAAATGCCTAAATATATAAATATGACTTCCTGTGTAAAATGATGGAATATCATATGTTTAATTTAAACTATTTGCCTATATTTAATGTGAAAACTGTTGGGTGTAGTGGTTTTCTTCCAAACAATAACTAAATATTACAAAAAGTACTGACTAGAATGAGAGCTATTGCTGTTCATCTTAGCTGTGTGATATTGTTTTAGTTGTACTTTGCTGATACTGTTTAAATTTATTTTAGATGTGATACGATGTCATTCAAAATAATTACCAACTTAAGAGAGCAGCTTGTTGACAGATCATCTTCTATTATTTTGTTCACATACTGCACTGTATGACAGTAGCACAGACATTTTTAGTGTGAATATCAACTAACTTTGTTTTATTCTACGATCACTTGCAATGAGAAGAAGAATGTATTTGGGGCATTTTTCTCCTATCAACACACCATTTCTTGCCTCTTTTTGGAGAACTGAGATGCGGCGCTAAAAAATATTCCCGTGGCTATAATTAAAACTCCCAGAGGACAGAGAGAGAACTAGTCTGAGAAACTGATTCACCTTGAAATCCAAACAGTGCCAGTGCCAGAGGCACATTTGCTGGTCATTGTACTACAAAAGATGCAGATTTTTGGGCCTGATTCTTCAATACAACTTCCACTTCTCTCACAATTTCTGCCTACTAGATGAGACAGCACATAGAACCTTCTTGTATCTGCCTGCAGTGGTCAGCTGAAATGCATAGAGAACATAATGCTGAAATATATGATATCAGTTTAATAAGGTGCCACTCCCTTACACATGGCATATGGCCATAAAATACTTTTGCATACATTGTACATTGCCTTTTAATGAAGTTACGCTCAGTGATAGGCAGAGAAAAGTTCCCAATTATATACTTGGAAGCATTCTTAAGTAACTTTTTTCCTGAAAGTAAGCTTTCTTCCAGCTGCAGAAAATGAAGATAGTCATTTCAGAGCCTTACATTAAGGTACTATATCTATAATAATGGTCCATGAATTACAGCATACCTTTTCTATCTGTGCCTAGAAAATTACAAGCCTAGTGCCACTTAACTTATTAACGATGTACATTTTTATGATCCAGTAGCCTTGTGTGGGAAGAATCACAACTTAGATGAAAAACGGGCAAGTCATCTAATTTCTTTTAAAGCATGCTGATTTTGTTGAATGCATGGAACACTAAGCAACAGAACATCTTTTCTTTTCCTCTCCAATCTTCATTAATATTTATGGTTTAACTTTTATTTGGTACATATTGTGAAGAATATATTTTAACAGCAGACTTAGCTGGCTGCAATACTCTGTCTTCTCCTGTGTAGGTGCAGAAACATCTTCTAATTGCAGGTGATGTTGTTGTTCTATTTTTGTCAATCTGCTGAAGTTATTTTTTAAATTATAATTTTAAAGGGGAAAAGGAAGAGATTAAATAGCCATATCACAATGACAGGCTAGCTCTTTACTTCCAATATGTATCAACTTTTTTTTTTTTTAAGGAATAACACCCATAAAGATTTAAAAAATTATTTGGGCATGCCAAGCATCCTGATTCAGAAATTACATACTCCAGTTCATGGCTGAAAATAAGTGATATTTTGATACAAAAGAAATAGGAATTGCCATGCATCTTGCCATCAGCTCCTCAAGTGAGCTCTACAGTGACACTGAGAATAGTCTTGAGACTCTTTCCATAGCCTTTCTCAATTCAAGCATCCTATTCAGGATGAACGTAGGTGAATGGTAAAGACTGTACCCATATGAATGGTAAAGAACTGTACCGTGGCAAAAACAGTGAGGATGAGGATTCTATAGTCATGTGACAGACATAAACCAGCAAGGTTATTACATGAGTAGTGAGGTGCATTTCACTCCTGAGTGGGATTTTATCATTCTTCAGCAGCTAGTCCTTTTTTTGAGGACTAGATGAAGAACACTGGTGGCTACCAAAGGAATATGTCTAGTCCTCCTGGATGAAAAGATAATCAAGAATCGGGATTGGAGGAAGGATGGGTTCAAAATCCATATGTCTTGTGGAAACTTCAGTGATAAAGAAAATGAACTGCCTTTTCTTATCAACTCATTGGGTAAAAGCAACATATAGCACTTTTAACCTGTCCTACTATTGAATACACATATGCTAATAATCCCTTTGATACTAATTCGGAATGGTTTCATTTCTCAAAAGCAGATTTTTAAAGAGAAGTAGAAATGTTTAAATGGTACTCACTGAATATGCAGTAATCAAATTCATGAAAGTCTTCATGTGGTACACAATGGTATTAATTATATACAAGTGAGTGGAGCACAGCTGAACTACTGACTTTTTTAGCACCCTCCTTGACATTTGGGTTTTCAAGCTTTTTAGACTAAAATTGTTTGGCTTGGATCATAAGTTAGAAAAGTATATTTTTTTTCTCTATATCACAGCAAGAAATGCAGAAATGTACTGCATATTTTAGAAAAATAAGTAGAATTACTACATATTTTTTATATCAAGTTTTTGGAATATATTTCAAATTACAAACGGCAGGGAAATTTCATACAAAAAAAAATCAGATACAATTAAAGCAAGTGTCATTTTCTCCACGTGTATACTTTAGTTGCCTTTCATGAAGCCCATAAAGAAACATTTTGTCAACTAACAATTTTAAAAAATTGACTTGTGATTCAAAGTGTAAAAACAAAGGATTTTTTTCAGCACACGTAACACAAGAGGTTTTTACAGCATAGTTTCAGAACTCTTTCTTGGTAAGAAACCTTATCTAATCCTGTTTCATCCTTTAAAACTGCCTACACACTAATCTCAAGGGACAAATTTAATACTTTGCAACAAAGGGAATATAGCCCTTTCAGCTTGAATAGAGGAATTGTTAGGACACCACGTGAGGTATGAATAACATTGTAATGCTGCCTTTTACTTGGCAAAGGAAAAAAAGTCTTCTCTTGCAACCAAAAGATTAGACCTTCTTCCTCGGGTTAAATTTTTTGACCTGGGCTATATCCCAAGACATCTATTTTTCTGTTGTATTTGGGTCTTCTACCTCTTGTGAAGTAAACACTGAGCAAATATAAGTAAACAGTTTGTTTTAGCTGAAGATAGAAAAGCACTGTTTAATTGAGTTTTGGTGAGAGATGTGCTCCAAATGGTGCAAACATCTTTGACATAGTAAAATAATATTGTCTTATGACAGTGTAACACTACATAAAGAATATTAATTTAGCACTTTCTAAGTTTACAGTGTTTAGGTGAGAAATGATAAAAGAAACCCAAATGATCTAATGTGGAAAAAACCAAATAGAATTAGACAACTTAGTTCATGAGTAATAAGGATAAATATTTTTTTATCAATTTTGAGGCTATAATTTAAATACAAAATGAAATATAATTTTTCTTATTTTTCCATCTTATAGTTGTGTAAGGTTAGTTTAATCTTGTCCAATATGTCATTTCTACATTTTAGATTGTTATATATATTTCAAATAATACATAAGGTTTGATAAAGACAAAGCCTTTCTTATCATGATGTAAATATAATTTAACATTCTCTCTAATTTAACACTCAGTCTAATGTACATCTTTTCATATACTGTATGTAGCTTGTACCTAATATGCTGTATGAACAGTAAATATATTACTGCAGTTATATTTGGTTATGAAAAAACATATGAAAATGTAGTAAATATTGCTGTAAACTATTTTTTTCTTCATACACAATACTCTAACAATGGAATTTAGGAGAAGTAGCAATGGGGTTACTTACTAGATTATACTGGGTCTGACTCTTTGCTATATCAAATTAAAAATTGTTCTTGTTTTGTTTCCTCTTGTCAAGAAGGAACTTTGTGAAACAGTATGTAGTCAATGGCAACAGTTACTTGTTGCTGGTGAGAAGATAATTAAACTCTGAGATCACACATAACTGGACTTAAAAATAAAACCATTATTTTCTTTCCATTTGCATTAAAATTTGATTTTTAAATTTCTAGTTACTGAAGTGATGGATGATTTCCTTATCAACAATTTGAAATTAAACACTTATGGGGATATCCAGTTCCTATATGTTTTGCTCAGATGGTTTGGGTTGTCTTGCCTCCACATTGTCAAAACAAATTGCATTACTCTAGTTCTCTTAATTCAGCTTACACTTAAATGCAGAAGAAAAACTCAGAGATCATTATTTATCATTTTTTACATTTCACTGCAGTAAATCAAAACCTGTAGATATACATAAAAATCTTTCTTATTAGTTGCCTTTAAACAAATAGTTTCCATCAGACAATGTCCTGCTGAGAAATTATCCCGCTGTTGTCAATGCTTCTCAGGGACATGAGCTGCAAACCCACTCTGCTGGGATGTACAGCAATGGACGAGACATTTAAAGTCTTCATATCTGAATGTTTTCCATTAAAGACACATTTCAGACACAAATAGGTCTGATAAGGATCAGAAGTCCTCCATAAACACAGTGTTGTTTTCCTTAAAGCAGAACAGGAGCTCTGGTTGTACTTTGGGCTTTATTTGCTTATTTGTCTAAAGCGCTGCTTTCTGTTTCAGCAGCTTCTTCTCAGGTTTTCCTGGTCATGGTGGGGGGTTGGCACTAGGTGATCTCTAAGTTTCATTCTAACCCCTTAACATTTTGTGACTCTATGACTGTGCCAAAAATTGTGATCAGTTGGGAAACTAGCCTGGTTTCAGTTCTTTCAAAGGTAAAAAGTGTAGTAAAAATGAACAGGTCTGATTATTTCCTGCCTTGCTGCTTGTGGAGTTATTTTATCTGTACAGAGTGTATACAAAACACCATTCTTATTTGTTGCATTTTATAACTCTGTATCCTTAAATAGTGAATTATTTAAAGTGATGAAAAATCAGCTCCACAGTTGTTACAGATAGAGTAACATAATCTAATTTATTTCAAAGGAATAATGTGCATACTAAGCTAAGTATGCTAGTACGCACATAATGCACATACATGCTAGAGGTGTACTCAGCTTAATGAACCAAAAAAGAGGGAAACACAAATACTAACTGCAGTCTTTTGTAGCAACAAATGCAAAATACTCTATCATATCAGGTTCAAACCCTAGAAGTCCAAATCTAAACTGGGGAATTATATCTTACTACAGCAATTTCCAGGCTATGGTGGCAGAAGAAAGTTTCCAAATTTAAACTCATTGAATTAAATTGTCTCTATTTTCAACAAAAATCACCTCTATATCCTCACTTCCCATAAGAAAAAGAAGAGATTAATAGTGCGTCTAGTAAGTGAGGTACTTGCTACTGAATTTTAAACTAAAGTGATGATCTGCTTTATTCTGCTGATTACTGTCAGTATTATCAACTATTTTAAAATTTTAATCAGAGAATAGTGCAAAGTTTACATGCAAAATCCATGGCCATCACACCTTTTTATTTGCACACTGCATGGACAGCAGTTACAATATTTCTGTCACAACTTTCAAAAACAGACTGCAGAGGAGACCTTTGCTTACTCTATAGTTTATGGATCATCTCACAGCAAATTATGCATAAAAGGACTAAGCCCTTTTATATGGGATTGTAACTTTTTTCTGGCAGATCATTATAAGTTATTTTCTATCAAACATGTTGCTAAAGCATTGTTATATTGTGAATCTGGGTGACGCTAAAGTGGATTTGGTCAAACTGGGATTACTGAGAGCTGATGAAGTGTACATGACTGGAGAGTTATAATGAAAAATCTGCTGATGGCTTAGAAAAGGATCTCTAAAGATGTCACTTTATATTAGGCGCCATCCACTGTCTCAGTTAATAACATATATAAGTATTCAAGTTTATTCCACAAAGCTAGTGATAAATTGTGAGGGAGGTTGACTTGAAGGAAAAGTTAAGACAGAAATACATGAAAGTAAAGTGGAAAAGTTTAGGAAGCAATATCACAAAAAAGTGTGGTTCCATACTCAAGAACCAAAATAGCTTCAGCTAATATTTATTATGTTTGCTGAAAAATCAATGTAGGTTTATGATTTATGTTGATTTATATCAATAAAAAAGGAAATGGAAAATAAATGGAAATAAATGCAATTAATGTAAATTGTGCATTCAAAACTCAAAAAAAGAAGTCAGAAGGTGAAAGGTGCAAAAGAAAATTCTATGCCTAATATGGTCCCCTTCAATACAAGGATTAAATGAATACTAGTAACAAAATAAATTATAGTAATGGTGCTAACATGTTACAAGGTGTTCCTGATATAAAATAGTAAAACCATAGAAAATATTTTAACTAATATCTCTAATTTGGGGGAAGAATATTGCTGACTTTTTTTCATAAAGCAATAATGGAGTATTGCCCATCTGCTGTACAGATGTGTAATACACGTGTAATACAGAAAATCATACAAGGAAAGAACTTCAAGGGATAGCATTTGTTTATCAGCATATAGAAATTACTTCCACCATCTGAGTACACAGCCTCTTACTAAAGCTTACTCTTGACAGAATGGAACTTCAGGAAGTATAGATAAATTACACACCATGGCAAGAAAGAGAAATGAAGCAACCTGGACTATTATAGACCACTAACATTTTAATAAAAGAAAGCTTGTGAAAAAGCTGATAGCAAATTCAGTTGTCAAAGAATTAAGGTATAATAATTCCAGTAGCTTGAGTCTACAGAAAATATGTCATTTCAGATAAAAGTAATTTCATTTTTTGATGAGATTTCAAGATTCATTGTTAGCGGTAATTGTATAAAATGTAAGAGACTCCAGTTTTGGTTAGATGTTAACGAACCAGCCAACTGACAGATTAAAAAAATGGCTGTCAATGGAAAATAATGTCAAGCGGAGTGTTTTTAGTAGGCTTCCCTGGGGACTGGAACAAGACCCAAAGCTTTTCATCAGAGATATTTAATGGAACAAGACTGGAACAAGACCCAAAGCTTTTCATCAGAGATATTTAAGAAATTTTCTTTATCACCTCAAGAAAATTTCCAGGTGAAAAAACTTTGCAAAGTGATAAATAAAGTCAGAATGATTCTTTTAGAGGAAAATATAAAGCAGAAAGGGGACACCAGGTCTTCTTCTATGTGTTTTAATGTAGATATTAGCTGAATTATTCTATTTTAACTAAAAATCTATTTCATAGAAATATCCAAGCATGTTTATGAATATGCTCCACATAATCCACTGCACTGCAAAAAACCATGTCTATCCTGAGAAAAAAAAATTGTTTCATAGTTATCTAATTGTTTAAAATGGGTGCTTTATCTTGAGCCTGAATTTGCCTGGCTTCATGTTGCAACTACCACCTGCAGGTGTGGTGATGCAGTTTTCAGTGAGCTGGACAGACTTGGAGGTATTTCTCTCTTCCTTTACCGCTAGTTTGGATTTTAACCTACCTATATTAGGTAAACTCATTTTAGGTAGGGTGAGTCTAGACCTGCAGCTCAGACCTAAAGTTTACCTGAGAGACTCAGAGAAAGTAATTGCCATTGTTAGAAACATGGTAGCTTGGTCATGTTTCCACTGAGATAAGTCATGACATTTAGGACTGCAAGTGAACGTACCACTGATCTATGCTATCTACGTTGGAAAATAACAGTGGGTTTCATGTAGCTACCTAAATACTAACTTCAGCTCCTGTGCAGAGATACCAGAGATGAAAAAACACCTGTGTAAATAACAATAGAAATCAGAAGAAGAAATTGACAACTGCAATCAAACAAAACCATTAAAGAACATTAAACCACTAAACTCATAAGGTTCTGCCTCATGGGAAACAGATTTCATTCTCTAAAATACCCAGAGAGATGCTGTTAGAATAGCTAGGAACACTTGTTTGGAAATGAAGTTTCTAAGCATTCATTGGTCTTGTTTGATGATGGCAATTTTTCACACTAAACACTGGTTCATAGGGATTGAGGATATTCAACTGCTGCCAGTTTTTGAAAGAATGCAAGAGTATTTAGGTGTTCTCCGGATAGATCAAAAGAAAATCAACTGAAACCAAATATTGGTTAGCATCCACTAGTCACCTGCAAAGCAAAACACAGCATTTAAATTTATAAACTTTACCATTTCTCGTTAGTTTCCATCCTCAATACCTATGTAAATGTTAAAGAATCATCAGAGCCTATCAAATGGACAATTGGTATGGATTTCGTAAGAGCTGAGCCATAAATGCACACGCTTTCACCACATGGCAAAAAGGGCAAAGAACAAAAGATGAGACATTCCTTTCTGTCACATGGTATTTATGCTTAACATTTTGACCAAAACAAAAGATTTATTTTAATCCATTAATAGTTGCAATATCTCAGGTTTCTTAAATGTCATTATTGTTTAAAATACACCAAGAGACTATTCAGCTCAGTCTTGCAGAGAAAGATGCACCTCAGCACATGGGCAAAAATTTTGAACATAAATGAATTCTTATACAGCATTCAAACACTATAAAGACAATTGATAACCTGACTATATAAGCATGCAGACCCTCTTTGTAGGACCAGACCTGTCAGAAACAACTTTTACAACACTGTTCTACAATTTGTTTTTGCACAGCCACAAAATCTGCAGCCCAGGATTACAGATGCAAAAATAATTTAGATTCAAATAAGATTATTATATTAGGTATAAACCAGCTGCCAACATTTTTAAAAAAGATAAACCACAGGATGGCAAAAAACTGTATAGGTACCTGAATCTACAGTTTATTGAAGTAATAAGGCAGCTTCTTTTATGACTGCAATCTCCAATGTCTAGGTCACTCAAGGTGAGAAACTGAGAGGTAAAGAAATTATTTATAAAAGGCTGAGATCTATGTACTACAAAATGTTTCTAAAACACTATGAATTAATTTCAATAGTCATAAATAATTATTATGTTAAATAAACTGGTTCAGAAAATTCTCAAGGCAAGAAATAATTACCCACAATAGCAGACTGCCAGGGAACACAATGGTTACTACCTTGCTTACTTTTCTTTTACTAGAATGCGGCTTGTTTACACAGAAATTGTACTTTCCAGAATATTTTTATTTTTTACCCAACAAAGCTAATATTTTTGTTTAAGCAATAAATTTTAAGTTCCTAATTTTTGCATTTAAAAATTTCTAAAGTTCTCTACAAATTAACTTCACTGTCATCCAGACTAAAATTTCTGAGAGAAATAATGTAATATATAAAACTTGAAGAAATATATGTCAGGTTATTTTTAATTTACGCAAATAAATTGTGCATCTTCACATCTAGCAATAAGAAATTCCAAATCCAGTTACAATACCACACTCTGGTTACATTATAAATTAGAAAGAATCTAAAAAAATAAAACTTATCATCCAAAAGATGCAAGACAGTTTTAGCTTGGGAAAAATCACTTCCAAGGTTAAAATTTATTTTTAGTTATTAGTTCAGGTATGTTTTTATTTTGCTCAGATCTTTAGAAATATTTTTATTAAGGAGTAAGAAATATATAAAACCTCTTATGAGTTTTTGAAGTCTTTCAATTATCTACTAAATTAAAGAAATATTTGTGTGATTATTTGGTGCACTGGTACAAGAGTCATTCTAGGAGACTAATTAAGGTAGCAGCAAATGAAAGGAAAATTAAAAGGTTCTTATATTGTCAGTCAGCTCTGCTTATTTTGTAACACAAGTTTCTAGTGTTGTTCCCAGCTGTCAGTGCTGAAAGGCAACATGTAGCCATAGGGAAAAAAAGCTGATTTCTATTCTAGTTTGTACTTCATCAGCAAAATTGTTTACTAAGGTCTTATTTTTCAAAGAATTGCATTTTCATAGGGTTCCTAATACAAAGGTCCTTGTAAACAATGAATGTGTATCTTAGGGGTAGGATCTTGGTATCTTTTCTATTGGTATGTGTGCTGCTACCAGACTTTGATATCAAAAATAGAATTTACAATGATGGCTTTTCAAACAGTAAGGAAAAATTGGCCAATTTAATATGCAAAACATGAAGAAATAATATGAAGATTTCCAGTAATGGTTGTAGGTTTCTTTCTCTAGGGCAGGACAAAAAATGGCGTTTTACAATTTAAGACCTTTCCATAGCATCTCTCATACACCAGTCTGTTCTCCAAAGGGGCAGCTCCTCCAAAGGGGCTAACCATTCTTTTGCTTTTGCCACCTCTACTGCAGTAGCAGGAGCCTGCATCCCTTTCATCAAGAACTAAACTTTTGCCTTCACAAATGACCTGAATGGCCTTGGGGCCAATAGAGCATTGGAAAGCTGGTCAAAGAAAAAGAAAATCCTGATGATTTGTAAGGCTGGATGTCCCCTGTCAAACATTGGTGGATTCCATATAGAATACAACTCAAACTTCAGGTGAAAGTGATGGACTAAACAATTTGGCCTCCTCTGCAACCTTGTTTATTTTGCATATCTGGACTTGACAGTTGTTGTCCAATAGAAATACTCATTAAATACTTTGTGTGCAGCTAATGTCAGAGAAACTGTTAATTTTTTAATGAAAAAGTTAGAAGAAAAATTACTTGAAATAGAATTGCTCCAACTTTTATATAGAAGACATAGAACTGAACCTTAACATTTTTCCTATGAAATTCACTGCTTGTGTAAAACTTTTCTACATTTAATTCCATGGTTGATTATGAGAAAATATATTCAGCAGTTTCAAAACTTCTCATTTTAATAAATTTTTAGTCTATACAGTTACTTGTTTAGTGTATTCACTTCAAGGAAAAAACTAAATTGTAAGTTCAACATTTGAAAGCTAATATATAATATTTGGAAAAAATATTTTCCTACTATACATTTAAAAGCAAGCCACATTTTATCTCTTAGCATTTTTAAAAGCATTAAAACAGAAATTTCCTAATAAGAAGGATATTTCATAATCAGGAATACAAAAATATGTACGTCACTAGTGAATTGCTTAGTCCTCTGCTTTCATATAAATTATGTAGAAAATATGGGTTGGAAATTATTTTTAGCAATTTTTAAATAAACAAAGTGGGAAATTGCTCCCACGAAGCTTCATTAAAGGTTTTATAAAGGCTCATGACAATTAGAATAGATGAAATCAACATATTTACATTGCTTCATTCAATGGTTTATCATCCTGTAACCTTTAAACAGTGAAACACAATTAATAAATTCTTGTATCATTTTTCTTGTTTTATTTTAGAAATTTTCAGCATATTTTAACATCTCATTTTTTGAAGCAGCAAAATACTCTAATGTATAACATTAATAAGCAGTGATAGACTTTACTGTAAATATTACCTCTGTTGCCAAGTAAAGTTACATACAAAGCAGAACATTGCAAACATACATTCATTCATTCTATTGGTAATGAAAACATGGGTCTTTTGTATTTTTATTCATGTATGGCTTTTTCTGTGGCCATATGTTTTATTAAAATACTTACAAAGCAACATTAAAACTGTAATGGTTCTATTTGATTGTGTGTTTTATAATGCCAGCTGGTCAATAATGCTAGGATTTTCCCAACATTAAGAGCTGCTAAAGTACATCCCCAAACCTTCAGCATGCTTTTATTCTACAAAGAGAAATTCATAGTAAATAAAAGGCAAGTTAAAGTGTTGACCACAGTTGAAATGCCATCTAAAATGGCTCTCTATGTAGTGACTACTAAGAATATTTTGATGCAATTGAAAATTCTTTCACTGATGTCAGCTCTCATTTAATTGCACTTATTAAGGTATCAGTTTTTCAGAACAGAAAGATTGATCAGAAATTGGGAGAAACTAAGCTCAGGTACTGCATCTCTATAGTCAGGTCTACAACCACTTGGTTGAAGGGTAGCAACAGTGAGATCTGAGTGAGTCCAATCCAGTATGCCAGCATGTACCGGACTTAAATCTCTCAAAGCAGATGCATAATTAACAAGTTCATTGATATTAAATGTGGTGTAGGCTGAAATTTATAAAATGGAGCTGCAAGTAAAAAGGAAGTTGGTGGCCAGGTTTGCAGCATGTCTGAAATACCAATGCCTTTACTGCATGAGATTTAACTGGTATTTCAGGAGTACAGCTATTGAATTAAGTGTCTATATTCTTATATTCTTTTAATGTGCATGACTAAAGGGAATTCATCATGAAAGGGAAATGGTACATCTGTGAAAATAAAAAAAGGGGTAGTGTAACAAAATGGTTAAGCATAAGACAGTAACCAAGTTTTCTTTGCTTGTTCTCACTGCATTTCATTCATAGTGACTGTTGGCAGCACTCAGTGTGTGGGGTTTATATATGTATTTATAGATATATACATATTGCTTATAGAGGAAGCATAGACACTTGAAAATAATTTGGTTTTATCAAATCATTCTACAGAGGCCAACTTGTCCCTTTTAAAGCTGCAGTTCTTGAGCCGGAGACATCAGAACGAGATTTGTCTTCAGATTTGTCCAAAGATGCCTGATAAAAACAGAGAGTGTTGTTTTCTAAGCAAGTTAATTAAATTGAAAAAAAAATCCTTCTGTTCTAGCATTACCCATATAATACTGCAAAGCTTAGTAAGTTGGTCAAATCTGAAGCTCTAACACAACTCACTGTTTTAAAATGAAAGCTCTTTGGTTCACATTAGTTTTGCAACTTGTGTTACCATAATATTATAAGAAATTGTAATAATACAAGAAAAAGAAGAATTGGTCTTAGCAGTTTAAGCCTTCTTAAGAACTGGATTATGAATGATTAAAATCAGAAGATTAAGTTGACTATTGAACCTCTAAACTTCTCACACATCCTCATTTTTGTTATTTTTATAACTGATGAACTAGACTGACAACACTATGACACAAAAATCCGATTTACATGTCTGTCAATGCAATGCAATTAGTTTGGTGTTATGATGAAACATTAGTATAGGTTTTAATAGAAGTTAGAATATTTTTGTAGCACCATGATATTTATTACATCTATCTCAATAGCTACCACCTCTTTTCTAAATATAAATTTGTGTCTAAAACAAAAATGTCTGCGAACTGAAAAATGAATAATTCTTTTTATACTAAATTGTCACAAACCAGATTGAATATTGATCGAAGGAAAAAACCTTCCAGTAGCTTCTGTGGACAAGAAGGATCTTTATATATCTAAAACTACATGTCTGATTCTGGCTACAGAAGAAGCCAGAAGAACAGCTCATATTTGACATAGAACCTGTGAAAATGAGATCAAAGCTGAATCATGGTGATTTCAAGAAGACTGAGGATGACTTTTCATTTACTGTATCACAGCTGCATTTTAAACGAAAGAAAAAAAGCCCAAAACTATAGCAGATACATTAAAAGGAATAACCAAGATTGTAGTGTGGGTTATACACAACTCCTGTTTCTTTACCACAGATTCTAACTACAAATATCGGCCCACAAGATTTTAGACAATGCATAAGAAAAATGTTGGACAGGTGGACAGATGATAGCTCCTATCAGCATACAGCAAATTCTATCTAGAATACAGGTATTCATGATTAGACTTGCCAGGTAACCAGGAAACCTGCGGCAGGGGGAAGGAGGAGGAGGGGAGCAGGGTGGGAGGTGATACTGCTAAAGAGAAACAATAATTTTCTTCAGTGCTTCTTTCTCAGACTTCAGCCTCTGTAAATTAACATGACAGATGTATGATCTGGGAATCTTTCCAGATTAATTTTTAAGAAATTAAAGCATTCAGCACTGGTTATGCTAGAAATATTTTTGGTTTACTTTTTTTTTTGTCTATCACAATGCCCTGAAAGCTTACAGATCCACTCTGATCTCACCCTTGCTTACTTGAGAACTTTGACGATTAAACCTGGTTGCCAGGACTCCAAGCAAAATTTACTTTTCTCATTTCCATAAAGACCAAAATCTATCCTACAGGGAAGTTTTCAGATTGATGAGTAAAATTAACAATGCACAGGTGCAGCTCTGCCAATGCAATATGGTGAAAGAGGAACTGGGTAATGCAACTGAGTGCAAGGCAGGGCCAGAGCAGAACTTTTGAGTGCTGTTTTGCTCATCTACTCAAAGAAGCTGATATTAATGCAACCGATGCACTTGCATATACAGAGGAACATTATTAAGAAATTTGGGTAAGCAGGTTGCTTTGATCAAAAAACAATTGTTGTTATTTTGCACTAGATGAGGTAAAAAAAGTGAATGTCAAAGTCAGAAAAGACAAAGACTATAGATGGGAATTATTTGCATTGTAATGTTATCTACAGACCACAAACTACAGGTGCCACAGAAACAGAGCAGAGACATGACCATAGCTCAAAACAGATTATAAACTAGGTGAAAGAATACAGCTTTACAAGAAATGGAAGAAACAACAGGAAAATTACTGTTTTCCTGGTGGCAAACTAAGCTATGAAATGATTGAGGGATAAATGTATGTTGTGAAGGCTTTGAACAATTACTTTGCATATCTCCTGGAAGAAATAGGGTCACAAAATTTGAAAACATGTGTTCTTGAGTCAAGTGCCCCAGCTTCTTAAATACAAATTGCTTGGAGTATGAAGAATTACTTAGGTGCCAAACCTACAAAGTGGTTAAAACTGAAGTCTCAAAAATGGGCCTTTCCCCATCTCCTATATCTATAGGACTTATTTTGTCAGTTCATGTCTCATGTGAAGGACTGGAAACAACTCACCATATACTCGGGAACCTTTTCACCTACTGCAGCTGCCTGAAAGGTAGATTTCTATCAAGCAGTCTGGGTTCCTGTATAGTTAAGAGAGATACAAATATTCCAAAGGGTGAACCATCTGTTTTAAAATAGTATGAATAACATTGTAAGATTGCTTTTCCTTCTCCTTTAGCTGTCAGGGGAACCCTGACCATCTCAGAATAGATACATACTGCTATATTGAGTATACAAAGACCATTTCATTACATGCAAATAGTTAAGGCATAAGTAGAACACAATTTGCAGGGATTAATTTTTTATAAATTTATTGAAGGCAAAAATTCAAGCAGCAGAACAGGTTGAACTACAGAAGCATCCTCCATCAGGATGTGAGTTGCTAAATCTGGTTTATTTAAAAGCAGATTAAAAAGAGATTTTTTAAGAGCGTAGAAACATATAAAGTGAAAAAAATATAAATGTTTTACTCTAACAAAACAAAATTCAGCGTGACTCATATATGAAATTTCATTTCAGAAAAATGAAAAACTAGACATATTCAGACAAGATATAAAATACACATTGACCATGACAACATGGAACAAAGAACCTCTTTATAATTTCAGATCTTTGAAGAAAGTTGGGATAACTTTTTTAAGAGTGTGCTATGAGCTAAATAGGTTACATTAGACAAAACGATGATAGGAGTCTAATCTAGCTTTAAAACCTCTTCCACTTCAGTGGCTTGGCTGACTAAAAAGTCCTTAATGACAGAAATCTTTAGATGACTCAAATTATAACACAATTAAGAGGGCAATGCTCTTTGTTACAAGAGGGCACCTAATGTACAGTAAACTTATTTTGACTCTTGAGGTATGTGAATTCTTCCAGCTGTAGATGCTTCCTTCTTAAACCTGTAACCTTGCATAAGCAAGCAGTTCCTTTTTTGCCTGAAATTGTTTTCTGGAGTACAATATTTGCAATAGAGTTTTAATGTTAGAGAGAGTCTCTGAACTCATTCCCCATTCATATCCACCTATTTTGCAACTGTGCCAGTTTGAAAGGAACGGTGTCAAGCTCTTCTCACAGCGCTACACGGCCTCACAGAAAAAAACTGATTTAAGCATGTATTTCCATTTTAAAGGAGTGTTCAAGAAATAATCTAATTTTATCCAATCTTTGCATTGAACCTTTTCCAAATCTGTCTGTGGTTTTCAACAGAACTAGATTTTTCTCTTATTTCATTCTCATCACCTTTCAAAGATTCTGTGACTTTATTTCCCTTTGAGTTGGTTTGCTCTACATGCAGTTTCTTGATACCTTGCAAGTCTCTATTGAACTTTTGTGTTTTATGCAAAATGATGTATTTTTGATTATTGTAAAAACATTGGTGTCTGACCATCTCTCCTGCTGGACACCAGACTGTTAGAAGTCAGCCAATACAATTCAATAAAAAGTTTTATTGATAGTCTTGTGCCTTCCTGTTCCCCATATGTTTATTATGTATGTACTTTTCATAGTATAGATACATTTCAAGGAGTCAATGGGAAAAGCTTGAGACAGCTCAGTTTCCAACTGTGTCGTGGTTATTGCTTTGTAAATTAAAGCATAGATTGTAATGTGTTGTGTGTTTGTTTTTTCGTGTGGTTTTTGTGTGTGTGTGTGTGTTTTTGTTGTTTCTTTTTTCTAACACAGCTATTGCTGTATTGACACTGGGGAAATATGTCTGTTTATTGTAGACCAAATAGTTTCCTTAAAACATTCTAAACACATGCAAAAGTTCATGATGCATAATGATTTGAGTATTTCTTTTAGGTAGGTGTTCTGTATTTCAGAGGATCCATATGTGCTACAAACAGTGAACAATCAGGAACACTCACTGATTATGATATGATTTTTTTTTGGCAGCCTCTTTCTGTTGCTCTGACAGAATTGTAGTGATGCATTAGTCATTTGCATAGAAAAGATCTTGGTCCATGACAGTCATTTATTGGTGGTGCCATCTGCACTTTTTGTGAGTTGATTCTAAGATAAAAAAGTATATTTGGTTCATTGGTACTTTAAAATTTGGATGCAGTCCTAGTCCTTTTCAGATAACAGTGAAAAAATAAATAAAAAGCATATCTTGCTTTCTTATTATGAACTAAACCTTAAGAATTAATTAGAAGGACCGAAATAAAAATTCAGTTGAATCATAAAATAGTTCACAAAGACCTCTGGGTTTTTCACTGTATCTCAAGGCATTTGGATTTCTGTAATACACAGTTCCACACGAATTTTCAAAGTGTCCATCATTCCTCCTGAAGCTATTTACATAAATTGTCTTGTGCAAAACCCCAGCCTTAACAGCATTAAAGCTATGATTCCTCCTCCGTGAAGCCTCTTCTTATTTGTGTGATAATCTTGTACATATTTCAGGACAAATCTGGAGCTCAGTAAGAAAATATTCTTTTACTGACCATGCTGTCTGCAAATGGAAAGAAACACACTCAAATCAGTTACTAGTAGAACCAAATTCCTTAACTGAGTATTCTTCCTTATGACTATTCTGATCCTATTAAGTGCACTCTAGAGGATGTAAATTTAAGAAGCATCGTCTGTTGCTGTTGCCATGATAAGATTCATGGAGTTTGCAGATCGTTGAATTAATTAGGCTCAGGCTCATGCAGGGTTTTTTATATTAGTGAGCATGTACTGAATCCAGAACTAAAGAAAAAAAATCTTACACTGACTTACAGAAATTCTTACAATCCTTTGCACTTGATGAAAAACAGGACATTGGAGAGTCAGTCTGAACAGGACCTCTTACCTCAGAATAAACTGCATAGTGCCCATTGCCAGAGGCAAAGTTGAGGATTCCCTGATGTTCAGATATTTAAATAAAGAACACAAAGTGAAATTTTGTCTGCAGTGATGAACTCTCCCTGACCTAATTGGATTGGAATTTTTACCATGGATAAGAAAAGCAATTTTAAAGTTCTGAAAATGTGAAAAAAAATTAAGCACCATTCTGTAGCAGCAATTGATATGCAGCATTAAAGCATTTAGGAGTTCCTGTTCAAGGGAATTTATGCTATGGTTACAGAATGAGTTAGTAAGAAGGATGAAGAAGTATTTTTTCCATCCAGGTTCATCCAGACAACTTTATTTCTTCTGATTCCACTACTTTTTTCAGATGCACAGTACATAATGGTTGATAAAACAATTCCTCAGCTGAAGTTGGGGCATTCATGAGAAAAGCTCAGACCCTAGCTCCAAAAGATTTTTCAGCCTTATATTGTCTTGCCATCTGACAAAGGAAATTCTTCTTGTATTAGCAATACCACCTTGAGTTCTGGGGAGTTATTTTGAATCTGCTGGAAGTACAAGTTTTTTGCACTGCAAATAAGGAAATTTTTGCCTGAGATAGTCAAAGGACAAGGCATTTAATAATTTAGATTATTTTTTCAAAATGTTTCTGACAAGTACTTAGGAACTTATTGTACAATTATTTTTAATTTTCTAAAAAATAATTTTAAGCTAGACATGTTTTTGTTTCAAACTCTAGACTAGGAAAAATCATTAATATTTAATAAATAGTTTAAAAGACGAAAAATTAAAAATAAGAAAAATTCCTGAATACTTCTGAAGGTATTTTTGCCTTGTTTAGGGATGACATTTTTTTAATCATTCCATTAATACAGGGTGGGAAAATTAAACTATTAGATGGCCAATCTATAGCCACAGAGGAAAAGAGTGTTTTACTTCTGATTTTTCTTGATTTTATAAGTATTTCAAGTAGAAGTTTTAAAAGGCTATTGTACATTTTTATACAATAATATATCTTAAAACGACTCTTCCCTCAACAGTGAATAAAGTAAGGCAAAATATGATTCCTTCTTCCAAATGCCTGAATCTTAAATTACAGAAAAATATCAAGAATTATGATAACTGCTCTCCATTTCTGCCACTTGTGTTTTTTATGAAGAAAATTCACGTAACATATAACTCTGATTTTTCCTTGCAGGACTCTGTTTAATCATCCTCACCATAGCTATAATATACATATGGAAAGTACATGCTTTAGTTAAGTTATAAATTCAATGAATAGTTCTAAAAGGTTCTGGGATCCTGAGAAGGAGGGCCTCATGTAAGTATAGAATACTATTAGATGTCTTGCTTTCTTCTGCAAGGAACAATGCTTAATTGCTCTTCCAAAATACGCCTCTCCAAGGGAACCCGACATGTTTGAGGAACACAAGGGGGACCTTCTATTGTGGAGTGCTCTAACAGGCTCTAAGCAAAGGGGTAATAATGGCTGAATTCACTTGAGAGAGGAGGGCAAAGTAATACAGAAAAAAATGACAGAATACCATTCCGTCACATCCTTCTCTTTTGTCTGAGGCTGAACTACAGGAACTCACAGCAACAAGGGGTCTTAGACAGTGACAAGCCTGTGTCAGAATGTTTCAATTTATTAGATTATGCATTACCCATTAGGATATCTTTAACTTCCACAAATTTTGCAACTGCTTTGAAAAGGATTCAAACTTTTAAATGAAAATTGTATAATGATTTTGAAATATATCTGTAATTTTTTTAATTTGAAGGGGAAAAGGAAGATTATAGAATAAATTACAGCCTTATAATTTATTATAACTTTCAACTTTCTTATACAACAAGTTTTTCCAGTGGATATTGTAACACTAAAATTACAGCACAGAGACATTATCAATGCATACAAACATGAGTCAAAATAGAACCATATTGGGCAGTATAAAGCTTTGGAACATTCAACTAATGATAATGAAAACTGGCTTATAAAAATTCAAACAGCATTTTGTGAAACTATTATAAAGCTAGAAGCTTGGGAATTAGACAGAGTACCCACACAGCAGGAGAGTACAAATGAACACCTACGCAGATGGCTGCTATAAGAACTGAACAACCACCATTCTATATAATAGAAAGAAGCAAAATGAAGTGCCGATTGTAAGTGGTGCTTAACTTTATTAAGCTAAGAGAACACTATTACTGAAAGTCTGTATCTGACAAAAGGAAATTACTTTGTTGTAATCATGTTCATGAGCTGTCTTGTGCAGTCAAAGGCCTGCCATTCATTTAAATTAAACTGTAGCCTTTAAAATGTTAATTAGATGTTAAAGCCAGATGCAATATTGAGGAACCTTTAATTTATAAGTTTCAACCATTTTTCTTGAAACATTCTCACATGTTTGTAACAGAACAACAGGCATGGATGGATTTGTGACAATATCAAAAGACTAACTTACCATATATATTCTTTTTGTTGTCTTTGATAGCTCTTCTATATACATTAATGAGTACATACAGTAAGTACCTCTTTGAAAGGTATACTTCTGAAGTTAAATTAGAAGACAGAAATTGACTGTATAGTAATTTTTAAAAATTATTTTTTTAGACATTACTTTTCCTAAGGTTAGAAAAGATCTATCTACTATTGCAGGTCTCCTTTTCTTCACTGTTCAATATGCTTGAAGAAGTCTCAGTATACATGGACAAATTCAGCAGGACCAATTGTAGTATTATGGCACCAACTGTTTATGAAAACAAAACTATTAAGCTGACAAAAGCATGTTCAAACAGAAGTATTGATACTAGTGTGAAGTACAAATTGAACCCTTCCACCCACCTAGGAACATTAATCACAATGAGATTTGTGGTGCAGGATGGTAAAGCTCAGGGGATGAGGAAGTCACTAAAGGAGGGAAATGATTTTCATGGACAAGCATCTGCATTTGCTGAGCTCAGATTTACATCATCAAAAACGTTGAATGCAAATTCTATTGTCTGCCAAATTTAATTTCAATGGTTTTAAGTGCCTGCTCTTTCCGCTGAATTAAACTTGGTCATGGCTGATCAACACTTCAAAATTGAACACTTCCCATAGCAATGGATCCATTCATTTTTAAAAAAAAAAAAAATGCCCAAAACTAACACGTGACTGGATTTTTACAAGACTAGCTTACAAATCAGAGAATGTAAACTTTAAATTGTGTTGTGTTTCTCCTCAAAATAATTTTGCAGTATAACTTAGAACAAATAATTTTTTGTGTAGACCTACAGTCTGCATTAAAATTTACAATTAAATTTTTTTTCCCTTTTGGTGAAAGTCCTGTTTGAATTTAATTGCTCAAAACTAGTTATGTATTAGGTGTTTACTTTCCCCAATGCCACAGCCTTTGAGACTTCAATCATTACATATACCTACATATATATCATTGTATCTCATATATCAGGAAAAAATTCTGATAGAAGACTTCTCATGCTGGGTATAGCATTAGAATGACTTTCTTTGTATTCCTAGCAGTTCTCAGCTGACCCAACTTTGAAGACACTGTTACTATTTGGATAATTTGGGTCAGGTACCAATGCTAGAACATGTGTAACAGGAGGGATATGGTAAGGCAAATCTATAGTTCCATTATCAGGTCTTTTAAATAATGCAAATAGTGAATGAAAGAAAATCAGAAACAAAAGCACACAAAAACATGAAGAAAACACTATGGAATACTTTTATTTCATTGATTGTTTTTGTAGCAATAAAATTACATATCCCAACCAGACTCCTCTTACCCAGTCTTCATTATTCTCTTTCAGGCAGCCATTTCCTAGCAGTAACATAAGTAAAGCTATGGTATTTCTGGACTGATTCCTAGGTCTCTCTTTCTCCTCTAGCCTCTTTCTGGACCATTTTATTTTAGCATATAATGAAATAAATAATCTCACCTGTGTTAGGCATTTGCAGAGCATGCAGGTGTTTTGTCAGACTTCTGTGTCTATGACAGTTGCATTAGTATTGCCTTTTGACTTGTAAGATCTGATTCATGCAGTGTGCTACACCATTACTCAGTAGAATTAGACCAGTGAGCCAACTTTAGTTCCTACATTATATGTATATAATTTTAGCACAACCATTAGTTTACTGTCACTCCCTTTGTTCACATCATGCTGACGTTTCCATAACAAACAGTGCCGATTTATTGATTAAGTGGTTAGGCTGGTCTTGAATCCATTTAATCTTTTCCTTGTAAAAATTTTTATAAGTACAAAAATCAGATAAAACAATAAAATCACCATTGAGAAATGTAATTTTGCTTCTCTTTTTAGTTTGTTATTTTTAAATTTGATAAAATGTTGTGTCAGCTCAAAGAAAACTAATCACTTGGATTAACTGGAAATTCTCCTCTCCTAAAAGTGCTGCAGATACTTTTGGCAGGAATAACACATTTTCTTTCTTTTCATTTGAATAACTCTCATTCTTTCTCGCCCCTTAAATTTTCTCTTCAGAAAAGAACTCAGGGGACACAGAGTTCAGTAATACTTCCAGTACATGTTAGTGCTTGAATATTTTCATTTCTATTCAAAGCAAATATTAGCCTTTTAAAGGAGCCATATTTCAAGAATCAGGTGGGAAACACAGAAGTGCTGGATGCACCTCACTGCACTGATGTTCATCCTCAACACTTTGCACAATGTGAGAATGTTTAATATTTCCAACCCAGACTACAGATAAGAATCTCTGGTGTCACCTCACAACCAACAGTGCTGGTGTGAGATTTGTAGTAAAACAATATTCCAGCTGTAGCTTTCATTTACAGAAATAAAACATCAGAATGGAAGGGAGGTGTGGGGGGTAGAAGATAAACAATTTTGTCTTTTAACACCATTTATACAAATGACAGGGAAGATATAAAAAGTGAATATTGAAATGTAAGGAACTAACTGAGCAATCAGAACGTAGAGCTTGCTTTTTATTTCACTAGCTTTTAAAACAAAAATATCCAGGTGATATTTATCTTCTAAAGACATCCAATGCAAGCAGATCACCAAATATTAATAACCTTTTTTCTTAAATAAAGTCTGTGGCAACTATGGGGCAGGCAGTCGTATTTTTTTTCCCATCAATCATTAGAAACTTCACAGGCAGGAGAAGTCTCAGGGGATATTTCTGGCTGGGAAAGAGATCCTCCCTCCTCAGTTCTAATCAGTCCATCCCATCTGTAATGGGTTTAGAAATTGTTAATGACATAAAGCGACAGTCGAATGGCTTTTTGGTCTGTCAGTATAGGGTTTCTGTGAGCTCTCTAACAAACTACTGCATACTGTTCTCAAAGCTTCTGGAAAATGATCCCGATTACAAGGGAATAAATTTGATATGCTTGCAATCGCAATCAGGAACTGAAAAGAAAGGCTTCCTTAATGCTGTTCTTTCAAGTATAGCATACTAAGACAAATCTGTCTGTGAGGCAAACCATGTAAGAGGATTATTAACACTTAGAATGTAGGTCTATATCACAGAATATGTAAAATACACAAACATCTGAATAACGCTTGAATTTATTACATTCTGAATGCAGCTGCAATTATAATACCTAGTACCAATGCATAAAGATTATGTGGAGCAGTCCTATCTCAAATGCTGACAATACAGATTTTAAGTCTGTGTGCTGAGTATCTACCTCATTTACAATATTCAAAGATAAATATGGAGCCAGACTCTGAAGACTTGGTTAAATTCCTTAACAGAAACTTGCTGTTTGCTGCAAAGCAATGCCTAACTTGGTCCTTGATTGGCATCTTAAACTTGTAGGATTAAGCTCTCTCAGTCTCATGATGTTGGTCTGAGCTCTACTATATTGTACATCAGACTGATGATAACAGTTCACAAAAGTTTAAAACATTTCAATTTGAAATGTAACACAAAACTTCACTAGAAGACCAAGATAGTGAATATAACTGTTAGTGCTATATAAAACAAGATCAGATTCTAATCCGTCACAATCAAAAAAAAAGATTCCCTCTTCTTTAGCTGATTAAAAATTAATGAAATATTTGCATGAAGGAACTCAGGGTCTGGCCAACTGTGAATGTCTTAATAATATATGCATATTTGTGAATATGAATCATGTTGGAGAAGGTTAATAATGGATATGGAAATGAAGATTTGCCCAATTTTTAAAGACAAATTTTCTTCTTCTAAAGCTAAGAATTCGCTTTCCTCTTACTTTTTGTCAGTTTTCAGAAAATTCATTACACTTGTGTGTCAGAGAAACTGACATTTCTAAGACCAGCATACTAAAGTGCATTGCTCTGGAGAATGCTTCATCTTCCTCATTTGCTGAGAGCCATAATTTATCAGATACTATCAGTAAGTAATCTCAGAAAGCCTATATATTGTCCATATTTGCTTCTCCATTTTCTCCTAGTGGAACTATTTCATCATACTACATGTAAAACAGGAAATAAAAAAATGTCTGTTCCTGAGAGACATGATCTGTGGCATGAGCTGACAAACTGTATTGTTGCTGCATGACTCAGTCATGTGATAATTACAGCTGAAATTCAAACAGGGGACTTCTTCTGGGCACAGGGTGCTCCTTACCTCTTAGTTAAACATCATCATCTTCAGGCAGTGAGCACATGCCAATAACTTAACCATGTCCAAGATGCTCTTTTCAGTAAAAGCACAGCTTTAAATATTCGGTAGATGCAAAACATCATAATTAATGTCTTGAAAGTTATCACCATATTGCTTTTAAACTACATACTCAGCAACAAAATTTCAACTTAATCTAGAGTATTACCAAAATAATTTGTAAATAATAGGGCTCCCATCATACCTCTCTATCTATGTCAAAAGCTATTGCTGCTTAGAAGATCTTCAGGCTCAAGTTGAAATGAATGTTCTTCAGCTGCCTCTCAATGCCCTGGGCTTGCATTTATCCTTCAACTGTTGCTATAGATATATAGCAAGGAAGATTGTTATTTTACTCAGCTGAAGTCACATGTCACAAGTCACCTCTTGCTTATGCTACTAAAGAATTACAGAATTGCTAAATAATGAAAGAGTACATTAGAACTCTTTTATGAGCAATTTTAGGAATCAGTTGCTGGGTCAACTTCCTCTTGCAAAACTTAGTTTTTCTCTATTCTCTCTTTGTTATTTCTTCTCTTCGTTGGTTTTGTCATAGAGTTCTCAGTGTAACTGTGATTTCCATCAAATTCTTGATACTCAAACTCTGGCTTCCTCCCACAAGATTTCAGCTTTCTTACCATGTACTTAACCCTCAGAAAGTGTCTGAAACTCCCTATACATTATGCATACCTGAATAAATCATGCTGCTCTTCTCAGCGACACCTTTTATCTATATTTTATTCATCCTTTATTATTAGCCATAATATTGCTGCCAAGAAAATTCTTTTGGGAAGGTTAAAACACTGTTTTAATGCCATTGAATTTGCTCACTCAGATGACCTATGCAAACCCTTGAACCTTTACTGTAATTTCTTCACATACTGGAGGTTGTGTGTGGGGTGGGGTGAGGGGGAGCTTTAAATCTACCTCTGGTTCTCCTTCTTTTCTAGTTCCTTTTCTGCCTAGTTTCAGAAGACCTTAAATAAGTAATGAAACTTTTCTATACATATGCAATAAATTGTACACATCTCATGAATTTGGACACTACCATAGTTTCATAGTTATTTAGTCCCATAAAAAAGCATAGTTATCCTTAGCAGCAGCAGGGGAAAAAAACCTTAGAAGTTATAATGGAAATATTTATCTTATTCCCCAATAAGTAAAATCAAAAAAGGACAAAGTTGTACCAAAGAAGTGAAACATGACATTTTCTAGCAAATTTGAATTTTAGACTAGAGATGATTATTAAAAAAAATCTGCTATTTGTGTTGTTTTCTGTTTTCCTACAATATTTATCAATAATGTAAATCAAATATAAGCAGTCTTATTTGTAATTCTTAATTTTTTTAATTGCTCTAATTCTCTATAAACAGCAGGTAAAAAATTCAAGGAAACCAATCCAAGTCAATATTATACTGATCTTCGTGGCTAATACTGTTCATTCAAGTGCTACCTAGACAAGAAAAATACAGTAAGAACCATATTGTCAGAATTCCCTGGTTATTGCCTTATGTACTGCTCTGCGAGGTTTTTATTCTGGATGCAGCACAGTTCTGTTTTATATTACAGTGCTGTGTTGTTTTAGAAGATATTAAAAACTTTTCCTATTGCTGCTTTCCTTCACTGGATATTGTCTTCTTATTTCTCATCATCCCTTCAGAAAATTTCTTGGGTGCCTCCTGCCGTTCTAATCCCCTTCTCTCAGTATATTGCTTCTACTACACTGCCCTTGATCAGCAGTTTTGTACTCGCTGCACCTCGGTCCTTATGTCAGGATCTCACAATCCTAGCTGTTGACTAAACACCTACCCACATCCAGCATTGTGACCTACCTTTCTGATCTCTTACAAATATGTAGCTGCCACTCTAAATAAGCATGATCAAAACAGACCTTTTGATTTCCACATTAAACCTTCCTGCTTACTAAGTTTGCTCAACACCTAGACTACCCTTTACTTGATGTTAAACAGCCTTAAGATTTGCATAAAAATTTGCACATCAATTTTATTCATAGGAAATTCTGTTAAAATTTAAAAGAAAAGGGGCATTGACTCTTAAGTCACAAGTCTACTGTGATATCCACAGAAACATTTCTTTTTCACACTGATTAAATACTGTGAGGTGAGACCTCAATCTTTTTTTGGTAAGCTTTGTTCAATTTGCTACTTTGCTCTGTCACCCGTCTGGTTGCTGCCTGGCTGTCTTTCCAGCTCACCATGTCCCTTTTGGATATCAGAATTTTAAACTTCTTAAGGGTGAATGTCTTGCTATTAGAGCACAGAATAGCTTACTACAACAGGAGCATCATTTTTCTATAATATAAAGATAAAATTGTACAAATAATAGTGAGGAAGGATTGCAAGAACTAAGCTCATTATCTTGATTTAGAGTTCCACCAGTCATTCTAAACTAGGAACAATTCACAAATTAGCAAATCTTAATATAAAGATAAATAAAAGAGTCCTTTGGAGCAAATCCTAGTGGAAGAAACAGAAATCCTACAGACAGTTTTGATTTATGGTAAGCCTTATTTGGAAAATTTCAACAATACATGTTATACTGACCCTCAGCAAAAGGGTCTATTTCATTCTCAAATACTTGTGACATGCTATAAGGTGACCTCCTACTCAGATCTCTAAGAGAAATACAGAAGTTGTTAATATTTTTTCTTCCTCTCTGTGTGACAGTGACATTTTATGTTAATTTCATCGCTCCTTGAGCTCTCAGAGCCAAAACATTCTGTGGGAGGCAGAATGATGTCATTTTAGTCATAGCATAATTTTTCAGCTGCTAGAACAAGACATATTGTGGCATATTCTCCAGTACTTTTAAAAAGTAGTGAAATATAAACTTAAGGTGGTATATTTATGCATGAGGGGGTTACACTGCCTTTTTCAGTTTTTAGAGCTAAATAGCAGGTTTAAAGTGACATCATTCCTCCTCCACCAAATATTTTTGCTTTGAAGCCTAGGAAGACAAAATAACCTTGACCAAGTAATATGATTTCCAATTGTTGTAAATACAGGAAAGTAACTTGAAATACGAATTTTGTGTTGCATTTGAGTCAGGTGCTTAACTTAAATGTCATCCAGAAGAAACTTTCCACAGGATAAATCATCTTTTTGGAAATTTTAAAATAAAATGTAAGTAAAATCACTAAAATTCTCCTAGGACCAAACAAATTAGAAATAGTAATTGTCACAAAGGACACAAAAAACAACTGATAGAACTGATGCATTGCTAGCTCAGTGTTGAAGCCACGGAAAAGAACAAAACCAAGGGGCATCTCTAGTCAGATTTTTAACAAAAACACAAAAGACATGTAGTTTCTACTTTGGATTAATCCAGAAAATATTCTGAACAAGCAATAGAGAAATGAGTGATGATTAGGAAATGCATTTTGAATTTACTTTGTATTTTGAACATAACAGCCTTGTGAACCAAGGAAAGCATAATCTGTAGAGTCTGCCCATTTCTCCTTCTTCCTTCTTGGAGTGTCCTCACATTCCTGGAGTACAAAGGGAAAGATAAGAATAGGAGAGGGAAAATAATAACAAACTCCCACAAACAATCCCTTCTTTTTTGAATTCAAAAATTGTTTTTCTGTTTCAGTTGTTACAGAACAAACTTTCATGTAAGACTCAGCTTCCTAATGCAAAAAGATGTGTTAGTAGTGGGACAGGGGAATATTTATTGTCTTTACTATGTATTTGGAAAATGGTATGCTACCTGCATACAGAATGATATGCTACCATTGCTTTGTATTTGGAAAATGCTATGCTACCATTGACAAAATACACTCTGAGATCCAGGAATCATCAAAACTCTTTGAAGTATTACTGTTTCTTTGTGCTCAGGGATATTAAAACAGTCTCTTTTGTTGACTATTATGAGAAAGCCACTGAGTCAGAAGGTTTTCCTTATAAGTTTTCTCCTTTCCGGTGTACCTGCACTTCACCATCTAAATTTAAAAGACAAAAGTAAAAATACAAACAAGACCTGCCAACAAACAACCCACCAAAAAAAATCCAAACCCTAAAAGGGTGGTAAATTTTGCCAATTTAAATTCCCACACAAGACTCTTTCAAATACCATGTTTTGTATAAAAAGATTATGCTCTTTTACTTTAGATGACTACCAAATTTTGATTGTATTCTCTTTTTCCAGTAATATGTTGACAAGACATTTGTATAGGGTATTTTTTTCAATCAGCAACATATCTGATGTGATAAATTAGAATGATCTCCTATTACCCTTGAGTATAGTTAGGGATGAAAAATGGTGTGCATCATTTTTTACAAGGGTAGACTGTACATTTCTGTGCACAAGGTTGAATAATATTGCTGTGGGGTTTCTTCCCTCACCTATTTGAATTAGTAGTGATTCAGAACCAAATTTTGATTTTCAGCTATGGTTCATATAGAAATCTTAATCTGTATCCACATAATGCCTCACCATGATATTTTAAATCCTCCTTAAGTCTATTTCCACAAGAGAGTCCAGGGGAAAGATATTCAAAATTATTAAATTCCAGCCACCTAACTGTTTGTAATTGAAATTTCATGTCATCAACTCCTAGACAGTAATATGTTTAAAAAGGAAGGTCATTCAAAATAATAATAATAAAAATAATATTCCTAGTTATTGAAAGTATGAATGTTTCATAGAATGCATAATTCTTACCTGTAGCTTACATTTTTCTCTAATAAAGTGTCACACGGACTTTATACTAATGGGTAAACTGTACTCACTAACCTTTAAATACTTACCCTTTTGTACAAAGACTGAGCATTATTAGGTAATGAAAGAGTGTATGAGAAAGTAGTAGATTATTTATGATAGAAACAAAATGAAACTAATGGGACAATATTTGAAAGCTGTGATGCATGAAAGGTGCTATAGAGACAGCTTTGGCACCATGACAAATAAAGATAAAGACTCAGTGGGAAGCAACAGTGTGAACATGACTATGAAGAAGAAAGAATAGATTTACTGAATGAATCCTTACCATCTGGTGTTTATTTAATACACAATGGAGGTCAAATGGCTAGTGATCCCTTTTTCTATAGTCCAGTGACCAAAAGAATGGGAAGAATCAATGAATTTATCAATATGTCTGGAAATGTTTTAACATATGATCTGATTGAGTCAATATTATTGGAGCAACACATTCATTACTATTTCAGATATGGTTTGGAAAAGGCTCTGTGGACAAGAAGTGCATCCATTTCTTAACTTTGTCAGAAGTTCCATCAAAATGTACATGATTGTGTAAAACCAGATGCATTTAAAGAATAGCATTTACCTGGCAACATTCAAGAAGCTTGCAAAAAAATTATGACTTGCAAGAGATAAAAGGAGTTAGTTTGTGCTAAGCTCTGTGAAATATTTTCCTCCTTTATTTCATTCTTTCTTTTTGTTTCTGCTAGATTTAATACACATCTGGTTAGTGTAATTATACTACAGGGGCTTATTAAAGTTTAGTGAAATATTAGGCATTTTATGCAAGCAGCATACACTAAGAGTAAATCTTTGGTATATTTAACAGTATTATTTTATGTAACATTCTGTCTTCTTGGAGATTTTAGCTATTCTATACTTTCTTTCTGGAAGGAAAAATATATATTCCATAATATTTACCCTTACTATAATGCATCTACCCTTTGCTGACTGGAGTTGCCTTAGCTATTTGATTAATACTGAAATAATAAATTTGGTAGAAGACTTAGTTTAGGTTTACAAAAAAAAAAATTAAGAATACAAGAAATTTATTAAAAAAAATAAGTCGCCAAATGGTTAAAAACATTCTTACATGAACTTCCAAAACAGACAATGTTAAAAGGCATTATTAAAGACTTTATACATTAAAAACATCCTTCAAACAATGCCTTAAAAATTTGGAAAGGAACTAACTTAGTGTTTACAAATTTAACCACTGGAACTCCTGACTCTTGTTTTGATCTCTGTACCCCATATTTTTATGCCTTCTGAGCAATTTTTTCTTTTTATTTAACTATTTTCAATGTAAGTATAATAATATCTATGGTACAAAAACATAGTAAGTTGTCTTTTTATTTTAATAAACCTTGATATTTTTAATAGAAAAAAATGTATATGCTACTTCAGCGGTGACCTCATTTCTGATGAGCAAAAATCTCCAAAGAATTTTCCTTTTAGTAAGGACTTTAATAATCTTGAATTAAAATTAAAATGTAGATTTACTATGACTTTTCATTATTGTAGATATATATTGTGGCAAATAATTCATAGTTAACTATATGCAAAATATATTTGGTTTTCTAACCTTCTATTTCACAAATTAAATTTATCTCTCATTTGTGTCATATTTTGACTCAAAAATCATAAACACAAGAAAACCAGCTATAGCAACTGGGTCCTGCCCCCTACTGGTGAAAATCCCACGCTAATTAACTGGATTTCTGGCAATGGGCAGCTAGCATGGTAACCCATAGGGTACATCCACTTCAGGACATTGACCAAGTTCTTAAACAGGCAGGATTAAAAATACATATTCAAATATGAATTGTTCCTCCATTAAAATCTGAAAAGTTTAATGATGCAAAGCTTAAGATCTTAGAAATGAAGTTGGGAAACATGGAGAAAACTCACACATGAATGACTACTTACGAAATGCCTTTCTCACTGTTAACCATCTCTTATCCATCCTCTTCCCCTCTACTGATGTTAGATCACCGTGAGGGAATTAACCTATTATGTCTCTTTAACTGAAATATAGCTGATGCCTCTTAACATCTACAAAGTCTACCAGTCTGTGCTGAGATCAGCCACTGAGATTAGTGCTGTATGTTCATCTAGTTTCTCATTTTCAGATAAACAATTTTTTTTACCTTAAGCTACCTCTCAATGCTTCTGATGGAAACATTCTCTACTTGAGTATAACTAGGATGCTTCTTGGACCATCAACCAAATCTCTGTCTTTTTCCATCCTTTTTTCTTTTTTTTTCCTTGCTCTCATTTTATCTGGATAACATATTTTTCTCAGAAGCCAATTCAGGATAAGACAACTATGAGATATACTTTAATTTTCATAATATAATCAATTCTGAGTTCTCAACTGAAGCACTGTGCCATGCTGGACTCAGAAAAACAGACTAAAAGTATTTTTGTAATTACCAAAGGAAGATATTAGTTTCATAAGTTCTCTTCTTGCAAGACCTGGGATATTTGCACTCAAGGAAGTCGAAATAAATTTAATTAATTCTCTTTTTCCTATCCTCCATTCCCACTGTACTTTCTGGAACATTCACTGTTCATCAGCACATGTAGCTAACTCTTCTCTGTTACTATGTTGAAGAAGACACAGTTAAGGATCTGATTTTAGTGCTCCTACCTCTTACAGGGAGCTAGCTTATGGGATGAGGAAATGTAATGAAGCACAAGGCAAGCTATATAATTTTATGGCTTTTTTCCTAGTGAGGGCTTTCAGGTGTAATGGCGAAAGGCAGTTCACAAAATGTCATCCATTCACACTTTATTACTTCAGAGGTAAGTTGTGCAAGAACAGAGGGTGTGTAGGGGAAAAATTAGGCCCAAATTCAGAATCCCTTTTACTGTTCCTCCTTGGAACCTCAGTGACTTTAATTTCACTTCTGCTGCAGAGAGGTAGATATCTCTACTTCTTTCTTTGCAGTATTATATGCCAGCAACATATTTCAGCTCAATCAACAAATTTCAGTGTCAGCAGCAGGTGACAGGTTTCTTGTTCTTAAGATTGTCCTAATGACACTTTCTGTTGCTGTTGCTTAGGTTTATGTTTATGCAAGTGCTGTGAATGTGAGGTGTTAATCAGCAGCTCTAATTACTAGGGTGGAATGAACATTCTAGGATTCAGTTCATTTGGTTTTCATAAACAAGGTTTACCTGAGGCTTTGTTCACACAGAAATGAATTCAAAATGATAGAAAGCCTGCCTATAGTGCCTTGAAAACATCTTTAATCTACATGGTCCCTTGTTGATCATTTTAGGTGAAAACTGGATTTTCTTCATCAGAAGAAAAAGGGAAAATTAGTAGTCACTGAGATGGGAAAAGCTTCTGGAAATTACTTTAATTCCTATGTCGTTTGAGTAGCATCTCCTCCACCAGTAGTTTAGGGGTCGAGGAAGATTTGGAAAATCTGGTAAGCTAATGACCCCATAGCCTTGGCCACTCTACAGTAAAGAACAGGGAAAATGTCTTTGTAAAAACTCCCATGGATATGGATATACCTATGAATAGGTATGAAGAATTGCTGAAAAATTAAAATCTGGCACAGCTTTTGTAGTCTGTGATAGAGAAATCACACTAGGTGTCAAAAAAAATTACTGATCTGGATTGTACTTGTGCTTTTCTAAAACAAAATTCAGTTTATTATGAATGTGGTGCTTTATTGATTATGTAGGAATTCACAAATACGTTTATTGTGAATTCAACATCTATATTTTGCACATTAAATATAATTTAGATAAGTCTTTCTTAAATATTTCCATATACTTAAATGCAAATTTTCTCCAGATATGGTGTTTAGTTTCAGAACTATTTCAATGACTTAGTACATGAGAATAAACAAGTGTATACTGAGTTGAGTGAGAGAGTAAATCCCAAAGATTATAAATATATTACTACATATTTGGGGGTGTGTGATTATTATAATCTTTAATGAAATAGCTAAGCATTAAATGTAAGAAGCTTTACATTTCCAGATTGCTGAAAAATAAAAGTTCAGCTTTTTTTTTTTTCCCTTTATTTCTTCCAAAATAAGAAGAAAAGGATGCAAAGGAAGAAGCTTCCAGGAACTAGGAAAACCAATCATATTGCCTACATGCATCCCAGCAATACTTTACAATCAAATGCTGTAAATGACTATATTTACAATGTATTGGATTCTCCTCATTACACCATTTTCTATGATTTTGAGTCTCAAGTATGGGCGGACTAGACCCAGGATATATTAGGAGACCCACAGGAAAATTATCCTTTCCTTCTGTTGCAAGAAGGAAGGTTTCTCACTGGTCTTTTCCTTCCTGTTTTAATTTTTCAAATGCATTCTCAGCATCTAACTATGCAGAATCTTAAATCTTTTCAAATCATTACCACCAGTTACAGGTCTGCTTATTCTACCAATCAGCACTATATAAAAAGTGGGTATCATATTCATATAAAAATGAGTATGAATAATATTTTGAGCCATCATGTCCAAGCTGTTTATTACTAATTTTACTTCCTTAGTGCAGAAGATAATAAAGAATATACCTTCCTCTTACTATGGGGTTCTGTATGCTTCTCCTACTTTGGCTGATGTGTTAAAAGGTTTTTTTAATCAGGTAAATCAGTAATCAGACTTATTCTTTATACAAATTATGCAGATGATGTAGCATTTTGTTTGCAGGGTAACTAGTGCACTTAGGTTTTATTCACGTGATCGAATTTCAGGACAAAACTCCATTCTTTTGATCCCCTGTCTGATCACCCCACGGGGTTTATAAAGCACTATCCTGCAGAGTTGCAGTTTAGCACGGCTGGCATCCATTCTTTGAATGTTGTCTTCAGATACATGCTACACTTAGGCCCACCAAGAATACCTGGAAATCATCCTTTCCCATACTGGCAGCTCAAGGTCTCTTTCCAAGCCTTCACAGAGAAGGAGCTAGAAAACTTCCCAACAGCCAGAACAAACTGAAATATTTCACTCTCTTTCCTACTCTGGTTTTACAGTATCCAAAAATATTAATAAGTTTTGGGTTTTTTATGTGTTAAAATTAGCATGACCTTCACTTTAGTTCAGTCTAGAATTCTTATAATTACGTAACTGTTTAAACAATTTACTTCCTCACATGATGATGGTATTGAATGAGCTTATGTATGTTATCAGAATAAAGATAAATGAGAATAGACCACAGATCATAAGTCCCTATTAGCACTGCACCATGAAAATATCTTCCTTCACTTCTTCCCTTTCCACTGTTGCAACTCCAAATGCCATTCCTTTTTAACTCACTACCTTGCACTTTCCACTTGACGTTCTATGCATTTTGTATTTAGTACATTGATCTAATGGAACTTCAATTAATATTTATTATTGTTGACTTTATTTTAATTATTTTTCTTTAAACAGAAGCAATAAAAGAATAAATAGCAAATTATTTGTCATAGTTGTGAAAGAAGACAAATTCAGATATCTTCTCAAAGAACCAGCCACTGTGTTCTGCTAGGAATTACCTTTCTCAAGAGAATTGTCCTCTAGATGACTTCCTGCAAAGATCACACCCTTTTTCTGCAGCTGATTTTTCTTTCACCTAATGTAATGACTGAATGTCCAGAGAAGTTCCTTTCTATTTATGGTTCCATAGTAATAATATTATACAATTTATAAATGCCTTTACATTAATTCAAGGTGAAATTACACATTAGAGCTGCCAACAAAAGAGAAAAAGTGACCTTCACCTCTGCTTCATTCTTGTTCAATTTCCTTGACCTTGAGTTTTATAAGTTCTGCTTTGAGTTTATTCAACTTGCCAACCTGGCAGAAAACTAACACAACAAAACAAGTGTAAAAGTTCTCTGCCAGACTGGGGAGTAGATTCGTTTCAGTGCAAGGTCCATAAGTGTCAGAGCTGATAAAAAAGGAGTGGAAAGTTTTTTTGCTTGTGTGCATCTCTTACAACAGCACAGTTTTAATGCACTAACTGTAATTTACTCTCATCCCATATCTCTCTTTAAACTGAGGTAAACAGTAGTAGTTTCCAGCAGAACAAATCACTTCAACATTTGTTTTTATGTGGTTTAAATAAAAGAAATTGCAGCTGTTAAGGGAACTTGAAGTGTGACATATACTTTTATTTAGACAATAACAGTTTATTTTCAGCCAAAAGGCAAATGAAATTTTTCTAGTATTATTTTTACGACTTTGCAGTGAAGCCCTAGAAGATTCATTATAGCAAGCTGCTTCATTAAGAACATGTCCTGCACCTGAGATAATTTATTTTGAAGAGGTCTGAAGTGACTTAGAACAAAAATCACGCTGAAAATTAAAAGCTGTATCTCCATTCAAAACAAACCAAAACTGTATTTAAGAACTTGCTTCCAAGAACATAAGGTGCCTATGTAGCTAGATGACCACTCAGCTGTTCCAAAAAGCAAGGTGGATGGTATTCTGTTATCAAGTCAAATTCCAAGCAGGCAAAGATAATGCCTAATTTTAAAATTCCTTCATCTGCATAAGTAAAAGGTTAAAAAGGATTAAAAAATACATAAGTATGAAACATTTCTATAGGCATCACCAAAATATTTCCTAATATTTCCCTTTCCCAGAGTTTTGGGTCTCAGACTTGTCAGAAACTAAGTTTCTGTATCTTAACCTGTTAATGCACATCAATTGATACATGTAAGAAAACACCATCTGTGCAATCTTATTCATGTCGGTTGTGAGGTAATTCAACTTAAAATTCTTTCACTGAATAGACACATCAACAGGAACTATAATCATAGCCGGAATGCACATAGTCACTTATCAAACAGAAGAAAATTCACTGTGACTGAGCTCTTAAGGATTTTCAGACTTTTTCTAAATATCAGATATTGCAATGTGATGTAAATATTTTGTTCTTAGTTTCTACACAGCATTATATGCAGAGAAATTCCAGGCCAGATGCCCAGCTGGCCAGTTAGACAAAATATGACCTTAGAGACTGCGACTTCCATAATCACCAGACCAGTCATTATTAATGTAATTCTTGAATCTAATTATTTCTTTTACATTTATTTTTCTCTAAACTGAGTACAGTATTAGTGACTACAGCTAACACAAAATGAACAAAACTATATTAGTAGGACAGTATGTCTAGTTTTTGGTGGTAAGAGATCTTCAAGTTACACTAGCAGCTCCAGGGAGTAATATGATAATTGAAGAAAGACAAGACATTGGGTGAGACAGCTGACATTTTCTCAAATGACAAAGGTGTCTTTATTTGATATTTATTAAAAGCAATTCAGATGTTCCTAGGTGAATTTAGACATATATATATATATATATATATATATATATATACACACACAAAACATATCTAAGAAGTCTTCACAAAATGCAGTTCTGCATTCTCATGTATACGCAGTTTTATTACTATAAGGACTGTTCTATGAAAATACATAATTCAAATTAATTAAATTGCATTCAAACAGACCAAATAACTAATCTTAAGTGATTGATATATATGGACAAAAAAGATGAAGAGAAAACATTTCCAGATTTTTAATTAGATCTTTTGCCCTATTAATACCGTACAACAAACTTTGCTGAAAAAGTTTGGAAAAATTATTTAAATGAAGCTGCAAGAGTAACAGATCTAACACACCTTTGAAAACAGAGTGGAGAGCTATCTCTAGATCTGATAGCAGAGTGCAGTTCTCAGAAGAGCTCCTCAGAAATCCCTTCTTGCCTCTCTCTGGAAAGTAATAAATAATTTTAAAGAATATACAGTCTATATTTCCCCTTTTCACTCTCTTTATTATTTTCCTACTTACACAAAGTCTGTTTTATCTGCAGAATTTTGATGACTTGTCAAAGGCACTCAGATGTATTTGGAGAAACATTGCCCCAGCAAAAACCCTCATCAAATAGAGATAACAGATGGAAATGAGACAAACAATTTCCTGATCTAAGCAGGCAAATTCAGGATTTGGTTTACAGTAGAGGGAGATGGGACTTTTGATGAATTCACCCACTGCATTCTTCTGTGAAAGCTTGACATGGGCTCTCCCAAAGTGATTTAATTTTCATTAGCACAGTATTGTTTAAAGAAACATGCAGAATATGCTGGCCTCCAAATTGTCTGTGTACAAAAACAGCAAGAAAGAAGAAATTTCCTAGGAATTAAACTTCCCCTTTATTACAGCAATCCTCCTCACAGAAAAAATGATGTATCTGATTTTTTATATACTATGTTAAAATTTTGATCTCCACCTAATGAAAAATATATTGGACACCGTGTATACTTCACTTGACTTATTTTTTTAAAGGTCTTAGCTTTTTAAAGGAGAAAAGAGAAGCTCTTTGTCCTGTAGAAGGTTTGGTATCTGTACTGTTACTTTTTTTCTTGACAAGTATCAGAAGAACTTGAAGAGGAAATTATCTAATTGCTTTTATATTTTGTGCCTGATAGGATCCATACCTGAATCTGAGGTTCTGAATTATCACAGCAAAGCCCTACTGCAATTTCTTAACCTTACTGTTTCTGAATTGGTTCTTATATCTGCATGCTTAAACACTTCATCTTATTTTGAGATAACTGAGCTTGCTGATGGAGAACGTGTCTTGGGAGGAACAATGAAAGGGCACCAGTGAACTGAATGTGCTTGGTTGATTCCATCTGAAGTTTTAGGCAAAGCTAAATCAAAACCCAGGTCTCTGAGCCTGGGTTTGAGAAGCAAGCAAGCACAAAAGATATTGCAAATTAAATTCACACTTCTGAAAATATAGTGGGTTTATGTAAAAGAGTTAAACCAGAATATATCTTTTTTCCTGTTGACTTTTCAAGTCAAAATGAAAGTACCTGAAGGATTTCTTCAAGACATGTATTTACTAAAAATATATCAATGAAAAATAAGAGTAGTTTTAAAGTTCTTAAAAATAATAAAATAACATTAATTATTGAATTGGGAAACTAGTGTGCCAAAGAGTGAAATTAATGTGTACCAGATTAAAAAAAATGGTATTTTTCATTATCATTCCTAAAGCCAGAAAACCTTTTCTTTTTGGAATTTCTGAACTGACACAAATGTCTTTAAAAAGGGCAATTAGTGACAAGTGACTATGAAGAACCCTGTGTTGAGAAGCTGAGCCTAAGCCTCTTGAAGATTCTCCATGTAAACAAGTCAGACCACATCACTCATTATCCCTCTTTTGTTTACTGGGAGAAAAGTTCAAACTATTTAATGAGAGGATTACCCATACTTCAACTCCATTGAAAAAGATTAATTGATATTTTCCTGTTAGGGGTTTAACCACTTGGATTTGGCCTCATATCCCCCATTGTTACTGATGCTGTGATCAGCAGAGCAAAGTTGCTTAAAGGTTAGACAAACTTTGCAGCATAAATTACACAAACTAATTTATGTTAAAGTTTGGTGAGCCTCTAAGCCAGCCTGAAGAGCTTCTATTAACTCCTCAGGTGTTCAGAAAAAAAAGCTTCTAGAAAATAAGATTATTTAGATAAAAGTTCCTAATCTTTATACAGAATTTTATAGCATGTTGAAGCATTTGGATTCAGAATAGCAATTGTGCTACTGTAAGAAAAATATGTAATATTCAGAAAAGTCAGTACTACTAGTATTATTGACATTTCATTTTAATGTGCTTGTTTTCTAATTACATTTAGGATGTGGGGGGAGCAGGGCTATGAATCTTGAAATATATTTTTTCTTCAAAGCTTTAAAATTTTCCAAAAAATGAGTGTCTTGTGGACATATGGCTGCATATTTGGATAACACCATTTGCATTTTCAAACTTGCAATATTTTTAACCACTCATTTGGCTTTTGCTTTCAGAAAAGCAGACAGTTAGTGCATTCATTTGAAATGATTTAGTCTCTTTAACTCTTTAAAAAGACAAGAAAGGAAAGTATATTCATGAATCATTTCACATATATGTTTGTATTTATGCCCAAAAATGTAAACTGATAATCTGATATAGATTTATTGAGTAAAAAAATCAAAGATCTTGTAAATATTAGATATTCATAGATATTGAGGAAAGTAACACTATAAACCACATATGATTTAAAGATAAAATATTGGCATAAGAAAAAAATTGAAACAGTTAACCTAAATGGAAGCAGTTAGGACACAACTACATAGGCTTTGATCCTGCAGAGAAAGTATGCTTCAAATAAAACTGCTGGAGATATCATCCCTCAAAAAACAACATTCCCCATTCTTCTAGTACCTATTGAATATGCAGTATTTACAATTATTTATTCTGCTTTAAAAAGACTTTGACTCTGTATTCTGTTCAGTAGTGGAAAAAGTATGGTATCTTCTAATAAAAATCCCAAGATGGTTGTCAAAAAAAAAAAAATCTTCTCCAAAACACAAAATAGAATTATTTTCAAAAGCAACAGATGAAGGAAATGAGGAAAATGTCAGAGGTCCTTACAAGTAAAATAGAAGAATATATTTTAAAACACACTGCAAATGAAATGGTAATGGAAAACTCATAATTTTGAGTCACTTTTAAGGTACATAAATATATATATTAAAAATTTGGGCAATTTTAGTTTCTCCAGTTATAAATTACAGTTTTAAAAGCCTTAGGATATAATGTCCAGATGTTTGATGAATAAAATAAAAAATTGACTCATTTTCAAAAGTTGATGTAGACAATTTCAACTATTTCAGAGTATTTGTCTTTAATGTACAGATTCTAAACTCTATATATGCTAAAATATGCAATAGACTGAAATTTGTAATATTGTGCATACATTTGGACATATTGCAGACATATTTGGACATATTGTGGACATATTTGGAATATTTCAGGTTTTTTTCTTAATTGACATATTATATGGATACTTATATTTTCAAGAAACAGCAATCTGTTTCATTTTGAATTATTTTTTTAATGTGTATATCTAATTATTACTTATTTATTAATTTCAGCAGAAGTTTAATTAATTAGCAGCTGATGTAAAGTATGACAAAAGTAAATACAAGCACTTACATTACTTCTGATACTGAACAAGTACAAATTTTATTGACCCTAATCCTGACAAATGTAGTTAACCTTATTGATTAACTCAAGCACTGAAATAGAGTGAAAAATGTTTTACCACAAGACACTATAGTATGACCACTATGTCAGCTATTTCAGCCTTCAAGACTTAAATGCACAGCCTACATTGAACATATTGATTTTCCTAAATAGTCCTCCTATAATAAATACTAGATTATCACTGCAAGTCTCTGCAGACATGTTAGGTGATCACAGAATGGAGCTGTAATCAGAGGAAGTTCTGTGAAAGATAATCTTTCTTTATTCTCCTCCTCTGAGAAATTAGGCACAGAGGAAACATGGGACAGCAGAAATCACTGCAGTTGTTCCTATAAAATCTGCTCTTAGATGATGAAATATGTCATCTTAACACTTAAGCCTTCATCTTTCCAAAAACAAAAGTTTTCAGAAATGTGTATAAATGTACTTAACATATTTTCTGGTTTTAATACTACTCTAATACTAAGTTAATGATTAAATTATTTAAGATGTAGCTGAGAAACACTTACAATGACAAAACAGCTTGCATAAACTGACTCTAATAAACCTTCATTTATTTAAAAGAAATAGAATCAATACATATAATTTTTTTAAAAATCTGGTTGTTTGTTTGTTAATTAGAGCTAATATTTTTGTCATCTTGACACAGGATTATTATATTTTTAGAATATAATTTTCTTTTTTAAACACTATGATTAATAATTAGATCTGATAAAAAAAAAGAGTAGACAAAGGATTCTAGACCATGATATTTTCTAGCCTGAATTTCTAGCCCTTTTCCATTTTTTTAAAATTTCAAATGTACCTTTATTTCCTATGAAAGACCAGACAAAACCAGAAGGAACACAAGACTTTAACAAAACAGAAGACAGATGTCCAGAAATTATCAATTGCTAAAGCACACAGATTGTGATTAAATTTTAATGTGGCTTTTAACTTAAGTAAAGATTTTGCTTATTGAAGAGAAAGAATCCCAGAGAAAATATTGTTATTGATTTCATCATTTTAGATGTAACTGATCCCTTAAGTAATTTTTCTTGGTTTCAGTGTCAATTTTTAAGTGTCTTCTTAGACTTAGGAAATCATTAGAGGGCATGTTCATTTAAAATTCTAAGTCTAGTGCATAAATTGTTCTCCAGTGGACTCAAAGCCACATCTGTTGAAAACAAAACAAAGCATTCAATGCACTGAGTAAAATCAAAACGTAACAGTAGAATGGTAAGAGAGAGTTAAATTAAGCAAATTAAATGGCATGAAAAAGTTTTTGATTGATTTAGAAAATGATTGTATGCTTTTAAAAAATATATTGATTATCTTTATTGCTTTGAGAAAGAAAGCATAATGTGTACTACGACAACATGACAATCTCACATATGGTGAAATACATGAATTGTGCACATGGTTTTTTAGTAGAAGTGCATCAGGACAGAGGTTGTCCATTTCATAAAAGCAAGATGCAATGTCTTGGTTTGTTGATGTTTTTTAACAAAAAAAAAGTGAATTATGATGTTGCCACACTGATAAAGATGCAGTCCTTATTGTTCTGTCAATAAAATTAATTGCTAATATTGAGGAGCCATAATACCCACTATCATGTTCTGATGTTTCATAAATATTTAACTGTGTAAGATTCCTGAGGTCAAAAGGGCCAATTCTATTTAGTTTCCTGAATAGTCATGCAAATTTGACTACTTTGAAAGTGAAGTGAATAATAATGACAGATATTTATATATAGTGTTCTTTGATACAGACATTCTGTCTCTACTTACTCCATAAGTTTAAAGTAGCCTTTTTGAACATAACCCTTGATGATTTTTCATAGAGAATTCTGTTCCAGTTTAATATATGCTCCTTTAAACTTAATGTCTTACAAAAGAGAAAAGTAGTCATGAAGCTAAAATGTTTTGTAACATCTAAAACAATTCTAAACATATTTCTTGGCAAGTTCTGTATGTAAAGCCCATATGAAGAGGAATTACCCTCTGAGTCCTCTTTTCAGGATAAGGAATTTATCCATACTTCATATAAAGTTCTAGACTTTGAGAAGTGGACAGATAAATATTGGTCCAATTAAAACATTATTGATATTTAATTATTTTTACCAACCTTTTCTGATCCTGCAGTTCTCCTGTCCTCTTGTCCTCCCTCCACTGATTAGTCTAAGCTTAAAGTCTACCTTGTCACACTTTTTCCTCTGTACTTGATTAGATCTGTGAAACTAGAATTGTGCACAAAACAGGTGTTGACCAGTGTGAGTTTCACTGAAAAGTCAAATATATCAAATTAATCCTGTTGACAAGTCACAGAACATTTTTTTAACATTCTTTTTTTGCTTGCACATGTTCTTTGTTATCATTGCTTGCATTATGTAAAGGGTCCCTAAATGTAAATTGCTCCTACTTACTTCTTCATGACACTCATGACAAAATCAAAATTATAATTTGTAAAATATAATATGCAAAAAAAATAGAACAACAAAAATAAAGAATAATCATGTTAGCTTATATTGAAAGGCTTTCACCATACAAAAGGGAAAGTAGATGACTTAATGGGTCAAATGAGAGAATGAGAAGAGTTCAACCTTTTCCACTACACACCTTCTCTGTGATCTACTCCTGTTGCAAAGTAGTAACCTATCTAATTTTCTTCTTTACATCAGCTTCATGAGTTAGTGAAAACATTTCAGCTCAGAATATGATATGAGAAAAATATGAACTAAAACCCAAAAAGTTGCAACCATGATTAAGACAAAAAGCATTTCGGTTAAAGGATCTGCAAGAAACACTGCCTGAACACAAAAGACAGTATAAAGCCATTTATCATACGCAGACATATGCATTTATCATATCAAACATTATGGACTTTGTTGTGGTACATGTTGATTAGTACTATCCCTCTAATGACAATTGCAGTCATTTAATACACACAGCAACAATGCAGCAAGGAAATGAGGAGCATTTCAAACTCTGGTAAGACCCAAGCTCTGAATGGCACGAGTGGTTTGGTTTATGGGACGAGTTCAAAAAGCACATGAAAGCAAAACAAATCAGCTAACTCTCCAAGGCAAGACATCTTTTATGTGTCTGATACTTAGCTCAAAGCCTCTAGTGGCATCTTCTTTGTGTAAATTAAACATCTCTGATCTGGCTATATGACAAAATATAACACCATTAATAGCTCTTGCATCTCTGGAGCTCCCTCTCCTGTTTACGGTCAGCAGCCAGCCTTCTTTGGTTCCTATTCAGGTAACCCAGACACTCATGGGTCTAAATCAATTTAGACCATGTGATCTGACTGTCATAGATTACAGAATTTTTTTCCAACTGTGTCTCTACTGGAATTCAATGAAAAAGTTTCTGTGCCAATATCTACAGACATTTGTATAGAAAACAGTGAATAAGATTTGTTGTACCATAGAACCACTTAGAAAAATTATTGATGAAACTTCCAAAAAGACATTTGTTAAGTGCATGCAAATGCCCATAACCGAATTGAGAAACTGATCTCAGGCAGACACAGTAGTTGAGGTTTTTAAAAATTTTAATGTTTTCTTAAGAAAATTTAGCTAGATATTGTTTACTACAAAACAGTTGGCCTAAATGTATCTGTTGTTACGTTATTGATGAGGAATATAAGACCTATTTTCAGAGCTGCTTGAAATTTTTCCTTATGTGGTTTCTTTCAGTTAATTGTAAGTTTTCCAGAGTAACTGTTTCAGGCTTTAATTTTTCATGCTGAATATATAATTTAGCCTGATAATTCTGAAAAAAGAATTAAACTAGAACCATTTAAGCCATTTCTAAGAGCAAGGATATTGAAAAGACATCAATTTTTTGTAATTTCAATTAATTTACTACATGCTGTTCTAAATGTCACACTACTCTTCTTCACTAACACACAAAAAATGGTGGTCGCACCTCAAGAAGCTTATATTCCAACAGTCAAGTGAGCAACAACCCAGATTTAAAAACCAATGAAGACATGGAATACATGGAATCAAGAAAACATTATTGGACATCATGGTAGATCATGTCAGCAGAAGACCAGGAATCTAAATTCTGTTGGTCTTGTTTCAGATAAAAATTTTAGTAGAAGAATGTTGAGAAAAAATGTTGTTTTGTTTTTTTTTTCATTTAAAACAAATATGGAATAATTCTCTGAAAGGAAAACAGAATACCAAATCACACTACCATTTGAAGGATAAAAGGAAACAGTGAGAGAAAAGAGGGGAAAAACCTAATCTTTTCAGTAAGACAAATATTTGGACTTCCTAAATATTATATCACTCTGCCTACTACTTTCAGTTATGTCTGTTGTGGGGATTTACCTTCTACTATTTCTGCTGCAGGAACACATTACTCCATCAAAGAAAAATAAAACCTTGCTTGCAAAGTTAATTCATGTTTTTAAAATAACATTTTACATTCCTAGCATTAATCCTAGAATGTGATTTCTAGAAATTCCAATTCTCCAGTTTCAGAATTTTTGAGGAACTATTCTGGCAATATTTTCAAAATTGACTTGTGTTAATCCAATATTATTTAGTAGAGGCAGAATAAAAATTCCAAGCTTTTGAAAGAACTGAATTAAACTAGTCATTTGAGTAAGAAAATAATTCCTGAGCAAAAAGAATATCGTTTTGCTCAGTACTGGAACTTCCAGTCCTTATCAGGTTTGAGCGGATGATTGTGGGAATCTATAAGTTCCTTTAAGATTCCTTCTCTTGCCCCAAAAGTATCACATCTCTTTTTTTCTTTAGAAAGCCTGTTTACATATTTACATTTAGAAAGCCTAATATTCCCTTCACCTTCTATGTTCTTTCTAATACACATCTATGCATTTCAAGTGAAGAGACTGACTCTCATGCAACACTATGAAGATTAGATGTACAAAAAATGTTTGATGGAAGATCTCAGGCATCATAAAAATAGCAATAGGATAATATCTTTGTTTTTAGAACAGCTTGCCTGTAATATTCTACCAATAATATTTTAGTAGGGCAATAGATGAACATATCAGTTTAGATTAATTTGTGTAATGGCACATTTAAGAGACTGACTTTTTGAAGTTTGTTCCATCTCCACGTGTAATTTTTGGCTCCAGCATAATCACTGCCGTACTGTCTTCTTGCACATGGTAAACTAGCCATCTGGATAGTGTGTCAGCATTAATGTTTTCACACCCTCAGCTTCCTGTGCTAAATGAAGTCAAATTCTTGAATTATGGCAGCCCACCTGCACATAATTTTTTCCATAGTCTGTGACTACGACTTTTCTTCCAGAAGCATACAAATAAATATTAGTATTCTGAAAAATGTGAGGTGAGTTTCAAAGGTCCAGGAGTTACTTGTACTTTGAATTGCCCATGGAGAGAGAACTGACAAGATTGTAGCCTTAAGTCAAGAAGGATTCAACATTTCTTGGGAGCCCTTTCAGGTCCACTGTTTCCATTCATTTTTCAAGCGTTCATAGGGCAGTTTCTACTGATTTTCACACCTGTGAGACCGTAGCTGGAAATTAAGACAGAATGCTGTCTTGGTTTCTGTTTAATTCTGGACACCAGTCTGGCTTTGGCTCCATTTGCGTGTGCTTGTGTTATGTTAAGAAACAGATTGCTAGAGAGAAAAGTACTCAAAGCATGATGTGAAATGTATTTCATATCTTCAAAGATTTCTCCGTGGTTGATACATATAAAATTTAATAGAAGATATGAAGGAGAGAATTCAACAGACAACAAATCCCCAGTTCTAAACCAAAAAAGAAATTGAACCAAGATGTAAATATAAAAGTATTTATAGTATGGTTACAGTCCCACAGAAAACCAGTGCTTTGGGCATGTATCATCAGAGATTCTAATAGTGGCATAGATTTTCCATTCAGAGGTCACCACCTCTGTTTTAATCACCTACTTTTTCTTTAAACTTTCTGAAAGAGCTTACCCTGATTCCTCAGTATTTGGAGAAATAATAGGACCAATTACAAAAGCTAACATTCTTTGGAGTTGTATTTCTGTAGGTTCTTCAACAAGTGAGTCAGAACAAGGCTGAAGTTGAGATGTCAAATTGTCCTTGTCTTCTACTAAAAAAAGTCTGGGAGACTGCAGCTTTGTGAATTTTTGTCCTAGTTCTTGACTGAACTATACCCTTAATGGAACATTCATAAGGAAGCTGACAGCCAAAAAAAAGAGAGCTTTTTGATTTTATAGTAATATCTTCCCTTGCAGGTGGAGAAAGGACCCAAACCTTCTGTTTATTCCTCATTTTCATTTCCAGTTAAATTCCTGGAATGCAGAGGGACGACAAACATTTCCCTATAAAATTTTGACTCAACTTTAGTATTTAGAGTTAGGAAGGAACTCCAGAAAAGATAATTTCAAGAAGAAAGGAAAAAAAGTGTGCTTTCTTATAGATGATAGATCCAACATCAAGCAAAGTAATCACGTACAAAATTAGGCTTGAGTTTGACTGACATGTATGGCTCAAACAAGCAACAGGAAATGCAACTGTCATGTGCAGCATATAGATTTATTTCTTTCCCATTGACTAGAAATCTTAATCATAATACATTCCCTCAAAGAGACTTTACCCACAATTCTTTCCTTATACATCTCACAGGTTAACTTAATCTTAAGAAATTAATGCTGTTAGCATTTATTTACTTCTAGCATATTATATTCACATTTACTTGTTACTCCAAACCTGTTCTCTATCCTTATTTTACTGTTACTGATTGCTACCAGGAAAAAAACCACAGGGATGTAGAATAAGCCTTAAAAAGAGAGTGAAAACACAATGTAAGGATGAACCAATACACACAGGAATCAGTCAGCCCTTTCATTGATCCCAATGGGTATGGAATCAGTCCTATTCTAATTATTTTTTAGTGTCAACACATTTCATCAAAGACACATAAGAGTATTCTGTTTCTCACTGAAATCTAAGCTAGAATGAAGGGTTGATAATATAAGGCTTGGGGAATTTCAAAACCTAAAAATATTCTCTTAAATAAGGCAAAGAACCTCATGGAGTTTTTGTTAGTCCTAATTCCAAGTTTTTTGTTCCTCTGCATCTACAAAAACCAAGCATCATGTGTATATTTTCTGAAATAGTAGAGCATCTCAACATCTCTCAGGCTCTTTTTTGTTGGAGGGCATCACATTTAGCTGTCTTCATCAAAGAACTCCTACAGAGCTAAAAGACAGAGGTTGCTAGGTACCCTGAGCTGCTTTCTGACACTTTGTTGACTGTATGGGGAGGTAGCAACCAAAATCTGCCAGCAAATCTAAATAATTTAAACTTATATAGCAGTGCATCAGTCTTTTGCTTCCCTTTCCACACTACAGTGAATCACTCATTCCTGCCTCTGACATCTGTGAATAATATTTTCTATCTTATTACAACTAAAATTCACTCACATACTGGGATTTGCACCACGTTTTAGCAGTGTAATGAGCCATAAGTCATGAATATTCACTAGGAAGATGAGCAAAAATACCATTACCCAGATAAGTCCTATATATCAGTAAGTATGCAGGGTTAATATTGGCAATTATTCCCTATCCATCTATGTAAAAGATTTGCAAACTTTTTTCAGCTTCACCTTTTTCTTAAACCATGCTGAATATAGCATGCTATATTGTCTGCTATTAACAGAAACAACAGGCCAACAGGTATTTTTATGGACATTTAAAATAACTCCAAAGCATTTAGAAATTAAATTATATATTTGTGAGTGAGTTTGGATATACGTATGGACACAGGAATGTAGATAAAACATGCAACCATTCCTGGCATATCATGAATCTCTCACCTTTTTCATTGACAAACTCCTGAAAAACACCAAACTGGCATGGGAAAACACAACATTAGCATGTGATAGAACCCAAGACAAAACTTGAATATCATGAGTTATTCTACTCTTTTCATGGTTTTAATTCAACAGTCATCCTTTACAACTCTTAATCTAATAGCTCTTCAAATTCTCACCAAATTTTATGACTATCTCAAACACAATGGTTTTTCAAAAACAAGCTCATGAGAAATAGTACTTCTGATATTCAAAGAAGCCAATCATTCTTATAAATGGCAGTCTTTATAATTTGTGTAGACTATATATTCATCTCTAGAACCTAAAACTTGGCAGCATTGTGTGAGAATTTTTTTTTCAATTACAGTGCTCTTCAGCAATATAGATGTTACCTCAGGGCAGTTCTGCATAAAGTAAATAACAGGTCACTTCCCATAAAAAATACACTAAAATAACAGTGGACAAATGATTTTCCTCTCAAAACTGGCAGAAGCATCTTTGTATAAAATGTGATTCTGAAGTTTCCAGGAAAATATTCAAAGAATATTCCAAGAAGGTGGAACTATGGATCTGTTAAATCAATTAGCACTAAGAGGAAATATGTATTTCTATGTTTTCCATCTAGAACTACCTGCAGTAACTTCTCCCCAGGTAACTGACCAGGCTCAATACAGCTTCTGAGTCACATCAGAGAATGCATCTGACACTCACAGAGAAGTTGGTGTTGAAACTGGCAAAGTAACCTATGACTCTCTGAATAAGATGCAAAGGCCACACCTCTTTCATTTCCTTTGATTAACCAAACCTTTAGCCACTTAGAAATCACAAGATTTGATATTTTATATAATGTGCTATGTATAATTTTTTAAGTTATTTTCCCTTGCACCATTTATTTTGTTTAGCACAGCTCGGATTCTCCATTTTCTTATGTTAACAGATAACATTTAAGATAGGCTTTGAAAAAGGACTCTGCTGGAATATGCACAAATTCATTCTTTTTACATCAATGGGATGCTTGATAGTATTTCCATTCTCTCTTGATCATTGGAAAAACAGCAGACAATATAAATAGGATTTAAATCCTGTTGAAAGCTAATGCTTTACATACTGCTAACTGGTAGCTCTGCTCAAAATTAGATGTTTTCTGTTGTAAACAAGGTTAAACTGACAAAGTAGTGGGATTCTGTTAGAATCTTAGGGTCTTGTTACATGCATTTTAGGTCAGATACTGTTTGCTATGAGAGAACAGTGGTTTATTGTAGAGTTGTCAATTTAAATTAAATTACGACTTTTGAGAAACTAACTTGAAAACTTAAAGCAGTCATATGATATTATGCATTACATCTTCAGCCCATTAAGGAATCCTAAAGTAAGGTAACCAAAGACAGAAAATACTGGTTCAAATTTCAAGCCACAATAAGTGTGAATATACCCTCAATTTAATAAAATATATAATGCAACTTCCTGAGGCTTAAATTTCTTACAATTGCACTTGGAATGGGCACTTGTTTTCCCATTATTGGCCACTTTAATCTACTTATACCCTAGTTGTCTCATTTAAAGATCACTTTATAGTACTGGGTGATGTGCATCTGAGGTCTGTGTTCCACTATTGCCTGACGCAACACAACAGTTTACAAATTTCTGAACTTGATCTGAAAGCTGATTTAAAAATCTATATAGACAATCAGATTTCCTTGAAAATATATACATACAAGTCTGCTGTGAGGTGGCTAAAATGAAGTAAATTTAGTTTCAGGAGACAGGAAGAAAGCCAAGGCTGTAAAGTAAAGATCTAGAAGCAAATGGGCACTAGCACTGACCAAGTTTGAAACCCATCCCTCCCCAGAGAAAATTAGAAGAGGGCAAGGAAGACAGGCTTTGGAAAAGTAGAATGTTTGTGCTTTTCTTTCCAGCAGACTGCATTAAATATTCAGCAAAAGGCGGGGATCAGTTTACATTACTCTTCTTGTTTCTCGTGTATCGGCTGACAGGTGCTGTAAACATACATAGACAAACATGGTCCTATCCTTGCAATGCTCCAATAACTGAGGGCAGAAATATTTTTTTTTCCTTTAGCAGCAACATTTTGATACTTGCAGCCATAATACATTAAGATCAGGTTTGCATTCGCTGCCAAAATTAAAACTTTTTTGTCCTATTGTATAATACAAGATTTAATTCTTAGACACCCAGGGCAGGGAGATGCTTTGTAGTTGATTTGAAAGCATATTTGTGGGCTTTTATTGAGAACATAATAAATAATCATTTCAGCTAAACTCCTCTCTGGTATTTACTGACAATTTAAAATAGTATAAACCTCTCAGGTCAACCTCTAGGTTTTACAGCTTGAGGAAAAGCACATACCAGTGTGAAACAGCTGACCTTGGCTAAAAGATGGAAACTAGTATTTAAAACATTCACTCATTCATGTTTAAGAGATGTCATGGTAAATAAATAATGACTGTTTACACTTAGTCCTAAATGTCTTCTTTTTCCACACCATAGGCAGCTATTTGGCTGAGATGGTATCATTCACTGATCTAATCACACTGTACCTTTTTTCTCACTTGAATTGTACTTTTGGCTGTCACTTGCTCTTTTGAACAAAGGTTTACACTATTGAAGGATATCATAATAGCATATCTTTTTTTTACTAAATTGATATTCAAATCAATAACGATAAGGGCAGTCTTCTCTATGTACCTAGGAAAATGTACCATCTGCATTTGGCTTCTGATATTCTGCTGTGAGCAAAATTTAAGCATAAGGAAGTGTTTAAGACTCCCCTTAAGTTAAACTGCAATTCTAAGTATTTTATAATCTTCACAACAGTCAGAGCCAGTAAAATCGACCCTGTATATTTTTATTTCATCTCTGCTGGATCATATGATATTTAATAATTGGTTCTGGCACCTCATTGCAAATTATTATAACTTTGAGATTCAACAGTTTTATTGAACATATGGGCAGCACAGTCTCAGAACATATATATGATACAGACTATCAAGAGGACCTTCTGTCATGTTTTGGTGAGCTTTAAAGGGTCAGGTAAATTTTGTTGGGTAGATTTGTGCTGTGTTTCCACATTCTTTGTTTTGTGTTTATTTAGTGGGCTACTTTTTTTTTCCTTGTGTTAAAACTCTTTCCTGTAAAAACTGACTCCATCCACAACTGCATTTGTTGATATTGATGTGCGTACTATTCTGTCAGGCTTCTATGCAGTATTGAAAAGCAGTGGCTGGAATGGCCAGGAAAAGACAATCATTGGACCTTAGTGAATGACTTTCCTGTCACATGGTACCATCTTGTATCAGTACCATATTGTATCATCACTACATAAAGTTTCTAGTAGCAGAAAAACTCATCATATCAATAAAAATGAACATACTTGAGAAGCCTCATTATTGATAGTGTACTTGATGGAAATTTGGTAATAAAATTCAAATGATTATTTAAGAAACCTATACACTGCAGTATATTTATGTCTGGAAAAATATTGTACCTTCCTGCAACATAATTTCTTAAAGCAATGCTATTTTGGGGCAGCTCTGGCTTCTGCATCCATACCTAACCTGATTTTCATCTGTGAGTCTGTATCATTCGCTGTATTAGACTATACATGAATAGAAGCAATTGTGCATTCCCTGAATACGTAAATGTCCCATAGATTTCAGTAGGAAATGTGTGTGTGAAAGTAATAATATCCAGCCATTATGTAGATTATACGCAAATAATTGCATAACAAGTTGTACTGAAAAATAAATAGAGATGGCTTGCTGACACATGTATGTGCGTGTGTGTGTATATCTTAAAAAAGAAGCCTCATTTACAAAAACTGCTTTATTTCATCTTAATTCTGCTAAAAAGCTAACCACTCTGTCACAGTATTTTCTCCTCTACTGCCTTTTCAAGGTTGTGAAGGTGAAGAATTAGGAGCTTAATCAGCATTTACATGTTTCTCAGTGCTTACTTTTACTATGCCAGGCTGTGCTTTTATTAAGGGGTTTTTTAAATCTTTCTTTATAAATTTATTTCTAGATATCATATATGTAGGGAATACCAAAAGAAAATCATCCCACGGTTTTGGACCTTTTTGGTTTTATTGGCACACATTCAATTGATTTTTACAGCTAAGGTTGGGAAATATTAGTTAGGATTATCATCTGTGAAAGTAAATTTTGTGAATTCTGGTAATGAATTTGAAGAGCAGATTAAAGGTTTAGGTATACCTGATTGCTTCCACAGAAGATGTATAAATACTAGAATTACTGGGGATCAGAATGATTGCACCTTTAGGCAGCAAAGCTCTTCCTAGAACATGAACTAGTTTTGTGATTACTTGCCTGGCATAATTTGAACCAGTAGGTGGAGTCCTTGCTAATAATAATTGCATGAACAAATCTTGTTAATATACACTAAGGGCAAGATATTTTTCATATAATAAACTGCTAAAATCATATTTGCTTTAGGCTTCTTGTATTGGTATAATTAGCTAGAAATAGCAGTAAAAGGGCAGAGATAAAATATGCATAGACCTATAGCTATCTTTCAGAAAACAGAAGAAAACACAGTTTGAAAGAGCCAAACATTCTTCAGAAGAGGTCTTTTGGAAAAAATACTAAGCATAACTTGATAACTAGAAAGCTGGTTGTGCTGTTGATTTGGCTTATTGTTGTTGCTATTTTCTTTTTTATAAATCAAGATACTTTTTCAAGCACTTCTCAAATTCCAAAGATTAAAAATCTTCCATGATATAGTTTCACTGAAATCCAATGTACCAATTGATGCATAGGACTTTAATTATAATCTAGAGGTGTTTGTATAATAGGGTGTAAGTTCAGATAAGAGGAGTGTGACTAATAGTTTATTAACTTGAGTTTTCAAAAATTCCCATTTTAGAGCAGTCTATGGGTACCTGAAATGTATAAAAAATTTTGGTAACAAAGCTCCCTAAAAGCTTGTACTTTTGAGTACATGCCAAAAAAAAAAAAAAAGGAAAGCTTTTAGAGTGCCTAATGGCAAAGGCAATCTAAATTTATTTATCATAGGCAAGTGGCCTCCCCTTTAGGTAACAGATGTCTATGTTTATTCACATTTTTGTTTTACTCTCCAATTCAAGACCTATTACAACTTTAATGGAAAAGTTTTACAGAAAATGAAAATGTACCACCAAAAACATGTGTAATGATTCAAAGTACCTATAACCTCCCACAAGAAAAAAAACTCCATATATTCTGCAGACTTATTTCAGTAAAAAACTGAAATAAACAAACAAAACGGAACATATATGTCCTATATGAGTGAGTGGTCTAAATTCTAGAAGACTACACATATTTATAGCCCCTTGATCCTTTTTGAAAGAAAAATTTGCCCCCTTTCCTCTATTGTTAAATGCAGAACTTCATGATATAACTCTGGGAAATGGTTTAGCACTGAGGACTGAAGGGGAGGATGTTGACTGAAGGCTAGCATAATCTGAGATCTGAGGTCACATGGAAAGGCAACATTTGAAGATCACCTTCCCTTTTTCATTTACCCAGTGACTACTTTAAAGGTCTTTCTTATCCCATGTGCTATGGTGTATGGCATTGTTAGGTATAGAAATATAGTATTATGTCGAGGGCATCTCCCTAGTGATAGTAGGGCCAGATACAAAATTAGCAAGTTCTTACATGAAGAAGGGATCTTCACTTGTAAGTGCCTAGAACTAAAGTTGGTTATTTCTTCTGACCTCTGGAAGATTCCTCATAATTTACCCTCAAAGTTCTTGATGTACTTATTCATACCTGTCTAGGTATGGATTCATATTTTTGTGAGGATAGCACCTGACTTCCACCAAAATGAAAGTGGCTATAAGTCAGGCATTCCTTCACCCAAGTGCCTGAAAGCTATTCAACAGCTAATCCTCCAAGTCTCCTTACATGCACCAAAAACTGTAATCCTCACAAAGTGAAATGCATCTGCTACAGTGTTCTAAAAGACAAAATGGTGTCCCTTTTTTATATAATTGCCTTTCCTGTGAAATACAAGCAAGAGATTCGTTTTCCTCCATTGCCTATGGGTGACTAATCCTACATTTCCTTTTTTTTCCGAGGAGATGGCCTACAGAATGGCTTAAGTGTAGGAGTGTCACTTTCTATCCTTTCCACTGAAGCTTTTTGATGAGAAAACTATAAGAAAACAGTACTGAGCAAGCTTTTGGACTGCGAACTTGTGAGTTCTAATTCCTTGATTCAAGTCCTCCTTATATATAGATTTCAAGTTAAATCTAAATTACCATAGAAAAACTTCAGCCTAGGAGTATTTACAATAACTTTGGGAATTGTTAGAATCACAAGGGAAAACATAAGCAGAAAAAAAACCCCATAAAATACTCACAATACAGTAAAAAATTATTTCTAGCTTACATAAATGATGCATATCTGGTGCACACAAAAATGGAACAAAGAAAAAGCTTAATTTATTGTGCGAACATTTTAAGTGAAGAAGGAGACTGATGCTTTCAATCTGCTTAGACAATTTTCCCTCAATTGACATATGAGGGCCCTACAGTAGTGAAACGTGTTGGTCCAAAATTCATTCTTAGCTTTACATTGTCAACTCTCGTGTACCTTTCAGATATCTTTTGGTATCTGCTCTAAAAGAACATAGAATCAATGTTATTGGTTATGCTAGATTAAGCCAGAAGACTAAATCATGGTGCTAAAGAATGAATTTTCTCCTCTGGACCAAAAGCAGATTTATCAAAGAGCTGACCAAGGAAATCTTGAGATTGTCTTACCACAAATCACATCTTTAGTTCTATTATCTAAATGGATTTACTTCCACTCCAATATTATTCAAGCCCAGTCTATTTTTTTTTTTTCTAGGTCTATTATCTTGTGGTTTTTCATATGCAGAACAGCATTTCTAGAGACATATTTTTACTGTTCGAATCTTGGAAAACAGTTCTGTGAGTCTGCACCTTACTGGACCAAATGGATAAACTAGATTATTCATCTTGAAAGACTGGCACCTTGCAGTGAAAGATACACTGGGGCAGATACTTCTATAGTAATGTAAAGTAGACTTAAGTACAGTTCATTATCATTTGATTAGATTTTGTGACCATGAAATGTTTTTACAGATTTAAGATTTTTTTAAGCAGTCACAGACACCTAATTATAGGACATCTTACCTGCATGAGTATCTCATTAATTTCTCAGCACTGTACAAAGACTACATATCAACATCTATTTTCCATACTGCATATGTATATTTTAACATGTTAAGTTAGGACGGGATCATAAAAACTCGGGTCAAGTTCTGAATTTTCTGAGTCAATATCTGATCATAAATGGATTTTATTTGGATGTGACTTTTAGCTACTGTTTCAAGAATGCTGATAGCCATGAGGTCCCAAAGTTAAGCCTCTAGATAAGTTTCTTGCCAGTTGAGAAAAAAAAATCATTCAGAAAAAAGTACATTTCACTTGATATGTCAATAAATAAGGGTATGTTCACTTTTTAGAATTTCTATGCCTGTTATTTAAAGGTCATTGCACAAAGAACCTATTTAATAAATTATCTAAAATCTACCTGAAGTATTATTCAAGAGTGACATAGAAGATGCCTGTAATGCATCCATGCAGTATCAGTATTACTTACCCAGAAATTCTTAAGATGTACGTTAAATACAGCAGCAGCTTTCTTGGAAGAAGCCTACCTTGGCTTGCAACCATACAGAGACATGGCCAGGCAACTCTGTCACAAAGCATCCACAGCAATCTTCTCTACTCAAAACTCGTTTCTTCAAATCTTTACCTTATCTCCAGCCTGAATATCCAAGAAGTGAGGTTGGCATTTTCGTTTCCCACACTACAGTCGTAATTCCATTTAGAACAGGTTGTGCCATTCTTGCACAGGTGTGTGTTTGAAAAAAACAAAACTGGTTAATCCACAGAGTAATCTCCTGTGAATGTTTTACACCTTTCCCTTGCCTGTGCCAATGCTTAGCTGTCTGTATTCAGCTGTGTGTTGGACTGCTCCAGTGCTCTGTTCCATGAATCATGACAAGGTGATGACTGTCATGCTACCTGGTTTGCTGGCTTTGGAACAAAGGACTGTACACCAGAAACCCTCCACATGTATCATGTAACATAGTAAAAGTGAATATTTTTCTGATTTTTTCCCATTCCAAAAATCAAAACAATTAGATCATAATTACAGATCCCTTCATAAAAAACCTACTGGTCTCATGTAGTCATTGAAATTTATTAATGAAATTACAAGCACAGGCTGAGTGCCTTGGATCCTGCTAAAGTCATAGGTCCAGGATGCTAAGCATCATTTTCAGGAAGGAATGAGGCTTTAATTTTGCTGTGGCTCCCAACATCACCTCCATTTCTAGTATGCTCCAATAGCTTTGCCAATATGCACCTGAGAGGTCTTTTCTGGTTTAACATATTCCTTAGTCCTCTACCCCTCCCCCCACTATTTATCTCTTTTTATTCTGCATGTGTCATTGCTTATGTACACACTTAACATATTTTTATTCCTCTCATTTGAAAAAAAAATATTTTGAGTTCACTTGCTTTTTTGTCAGTTGTCATTCATTTTACCTTGTTTTGCTTGCTTCAGTATGTTACTTCCCCTTATATTGTGAACTATGTCATCTGTGCCAATGTACATCCCTTGATAGTGAGTATGCAGTAGACTTTACTGAGAAATAGAAAAGAGAAGTGTTAGCCACTGCTCTCACCAAGATTATATTCTCTCTTAATAGAAGCTGTTGATAGATCCTGTGAGGCTACAACACTTAGGGTGTTGACTTGTGGAATGAAATCCTCTACACACAAGCACAGCAAAATATTTTGGTGAAAAGTAATTATCAGAAATAGTGACACGAGTAAATTAGTTAACTACATTTCAGCAGGAAGCTTGAGTTACCCCTGCCCGTTCTTGTTCCAGACCCATCTAAAATCAGCAGTTCAGCTTAATGATGTCACAACATTTGCCAGGCTGTGGGCACTGAAGAGAAGACGTGAAAATACTCCCACTGAATCAGATCCTCTCCTCTCACTAAGCGCAGTTAAACAGCCCATCTGTCTCACATTGGAACTGATATCTTTGAAACATCATTCTATTATTACCACTGTGGTTCTAAAAAACTATCCTTAATTTTAGACATCATACATGCAAGTTTTTAAATTCTCTGGATGTTGTTAACCCAGATCTGAAACACTGACACTGAACAATGCTAGCAAGCTCCTCTTAGTAGGATATGGCTCAAGAACTGTACATCACCATTCACTTACCGAGGGTAACCTTTTGTGAAATACAGATATCCTAAATTTAAAAAAAAATCACAACAAAGAATCCGACCCCTCCCTAATCTCTAATAATTTTGAAAGTGTGAATTGAAGAGGACTGAGAGACAGATGGGTCTGGATGATCAAGTTACCTGTTATAGCGGCACATCTGCCAGGGCAGTCAATCACTGTGATGTCTCTGACAGGTCGATGGAGACTGAGTACGAAAGGCTAAAGCTGCACTTGAATTTGCTCTGGTAAAAAAAATCTGTCTGTAGCACACAAATCCTTGGAAAAAGACTTCAGTCACAATAAAAAAATCATAGTGCATTGAGCAAGCATAATTGTGAAATAGATCCATTCTTGATTTTGTTTGGGGCTTTTCTGCTTCAGGAATCAATCAAAAATGGAAAAAAGATGGAATAATATAAATATATTTTGGTAAAATCATTTCACAACAAAGGAGATGATAAATATGAATCACCAGAATAGAAAGAAAGGTTAAGACTGTCAAGTAACAAAACTAAATAAACTGTGGCACTGGAGTAGTTTATTTTTTCTGAATCTATGATTACATTAATTTGCATTAACCATGATGTCTTTCTTCTCTGTTTTCCAGTATATTTATTTTCAGAGCTGCTGCT